>NC_091957.1:26755427-26923247 GCF_031021105.1 Erythrolamprus reginae
GTGTGTTTGTGTGTGTGTGTGTGTGAAAACAGGAGGACCCCCCTCCCCTCCCCAGGCCTTTGTTTCTTTTCTTCCTTGTCAGCTTGCGAAGGGGATTAAGGTAGCCGCCGCGGAAGTGAAAGTATACCAGCCTCCGGGCCGGCGCTGCAAGAGAGTGGTTTTAATCTTATTAGCCGCCCCGGCGTTATGGAGGGACGATAGGAATATTAATTACAAGGTTCAACTCCATGGATGCCAAAGAGCTTCGACATCACAAGAGTGAATTGTCGCTTGACGCCAACCCGACAAACGTTGCAGGATTGTTAGAAGGACTGGAGGCTACAACAAGTGTGTAAAGAACGGTGTACAGGAACGGGCTATGTCTAGTTTAATAAAAAGAAGGACTGAGGGAGACATAACGGTCTGGTTTGGTTCTGCAACCCAAGAAGACCAACACAGACTTCAGAGGAGAATCAGAACTGCAGAAAAAAAAACAATGGCTGCCAACCTGCCTTCCATCGAGGACCTGTATACTACACGAGTCAAAAAGGGGGCTGTGAAAATATTTATAGATCCCTTGCAACCTGGACACAAACTGTTTCAACTCCTACCCTCAAAACGTCACTATGGAGCACTGCACACCAAGACAACTAGACACAAGAACAGTTTTTCCCTAAATACCATCACTCTGCTAAAGAAATAATTACCTCAATACTGTCAAACTATTTACTAAGTCTGCACCACTACTACTACTACTACTACTAGTTTTTTCTCATCATTCCTATCACCCATCTCCTCCCACTAATGAATGTATGACTGTAACCAGTTGCTTGTATCCTAAGATTTTTATTAATATTGATTGTTTCCTCATTGCTTATTTGACCCTATAATCATGAAGATTGTAGAAACATAGAAAAATAGAAGATTGGCGGCAGAAAAAAACCCTCATGGTCCATCTAGTCTGCCTTATACTATTTCCTGTGTTTTATCTTAGGATAGAGCTATGGTTTATTCCAGGCATGTTTAAATTCAGTTACTGTGGATTTCCCAACCACGTCTGTTGGAAGTTTGTTCCAAGCATCTACTACTCTTTCAGTAAAATAATATTTTCTCACATTGCTTCTGATCTTTCCCACAAATAACCTCAGATTGTTCTTGTGTTCATTTTCCTATTAAAAGCACTTCCCTCCTGAACCTTATTTAACCCTTTAACCTATTTAAATGTTTCAATCATATCCCCTCTTTTCCTTCTGTCCTCCAGACTATACAGATTGAGTTCATTAAGTCTTTCCTGATTAGTTTTGTGCTTAGGACCTTCCAACATTGGACCCGTTCAATTTCATAACTTTTATGTACACTGAGGGCATCTGCATCAAAAACAAATTCCTTGTGTGTTCAATCGCACTTGGCAATAAAGAATTCTATAGCTGCGTTTCGATATCTCAGTGGCTGCCACAAAGAAGAAGGTGGGTCAACCTATTCTCCAAAGCACCAGAATGCAGGATAAAAAGCAACGGATGGAAACTAATCAAAGAGAGAAGCAACCTGGAACTAGGGAGAGACTTCCTAACAGCGAGTGGAACAGTGGAATAGCTGGCCACCAGAAGTTGTGAGTGCACCATCACTGGAGGTTTCTTAAGAAGAGACTGGACAGACACTTGTCTGAAATGGGGTAGGCAAAGTGGGCTCTTCTATGACTTGTGGACTTCAACTCCAGAATTCCTGAGCCAATCATGCTAGCTCAGGAATTCTGGGAGTTGAAGTCCACATGTTACAGAAGAGCCAACTTTGCCTACCCCTGGTCTAGGGTCACCTGTTCGAGAGGTGGGTTGGACTAGAAGACCTCTAAGGTCGCTTCCACCTTGTTTATTGTGTTAATATTGGTATATTGGGGTGAAATGGCAGTAGTATTCCTGCATTTGAAGGGCTGCCACAAAGAAGAAGAGTGGGGTTCACCTATTCTCCAAAGCACCTTGAAGGCAGGACAAGAAGCAGTGGATGGAAATTAATCAAGGAGAGAAGCAACTTGGAACTAAGGAGGAATTTCCTGACAGAACAATTAAACCAGTCTTCAGAAGTTTGGCCACACCAACACAGGAGGTTTTTAAGAGGTCGTCTGAAATGGTACAGTGCCCGAACAATGGGGTTGGATTAGAAGACCTCCAAGGTCCCTTCCAACTCTGTTCTCCTGCTAAAGAGAGATGGAAGGATATCTTTGGGTTTTACAAAAGGGCCCCCGATTTCCATTGGACTGGTGGGGCAACATATTCCCCTTCGGATCCTTTGGGCCTCCATCCCAGTGGTTTCTCATCCATGTTAAAATTCCAAGGAGGTTTTTAAAATTCCCCAGGAAGTGAGAAGTGGAGACTTCAAATCAATATACACTGCTCAAAAAAACAAAGGGGACACTCAAAGAACCCATCCTAGATCTGAATGAATGAAATATTCTCATTGAACACTTTGTTCTATACAAAGTTGAATGGGCACAACAGCATGCGAAATTGATTGTCATTCAGTGTCAATCAATCAATCTAAGCATAGCCCATAAAATCACCTGCTACAACGTCCTTCCTATCAACAACTACTTCAGCTTCAACCGCAACAACGTGCATAAGTGCACCAGCGTGCCTTCCGTCCCCTGTCCTAATGTTTCTCTCTTACTATTATCATGTATATAAATATTATATCTAATGTTTCTTTTCTTTTTTACTGGTATAAATAAATAAATAAGTGTTGCTTCCTAAGTGGACAGTTTGATTTCACAGAAGTTTGATTTACTTGCAGTTATATTGTGTTGTTTAAGTGTTCCCTTTATTTTTTTGAGCAGTGTGTTTTTGAGTGTTCGGGATGAAGGGGTGCTTCATAAGGTCCATTCGGGGTGGGGATCTCTGAATTCACCAGCGATCCAAAAAATGTAGGGGAACGGAGCAATCCAGGCTAATGATAGCCGCCCCGAGTCTTCGGAGAAGGGCGGCATACAAATCTAAATAATAATGATGATGATGATGATGATGATAATAATAATAATAATAATAATAATAATAATAATAATAAGCATTTCAGATGCATGCCACATATTGTTTGTGTATGTGGATAAAGATGAGTCATCCACTTCTGTGGAATTTTTTTAAATTTCTTTCTTTTGTTCTGCCCAAGCGCCAAGAATTAACCTGTCTGAATGGCCTGCAATTAATGCTCTTTTCTTGAGCTGCACCATTTTTTTCCTCCTTTTCTACAAGTCAAATTGGTGCATTTGGATAAACAGGGTGAAGCTTTGCTGGCAAAGGTTCTCCAGAGGTCTCAGGTAGAAGTGTGTTGCTTCCCCCCCCCCCCTCAAAAAGACCTGTGAACCTTTTAGCAGTCGGCAAGGGGGCGGTGGGGGGAGGGCGGTTTCGGCTGGAGATTTATCTGCTTTTTTAAAAAATCCCTTTAACGTAGCCAAGCATTTACGTGCGAAGTCAATGGATTGAGTAAAAGAGGAGGAACGTGTTTTAGAGGGATGTGAAACTCCTGAGAAATCGAATGGAAGGAGAGAAGAGATTAAATGAAAAGTCAGAATTTTGATTTGGAGAATTGACATCCTGCAAAGAGAGATTCAGGCGAGCAGGTCTGTCTGAGGAATATTTATAGATAATGGCAAATATTAAGTAGAAGTGTGGATAGGAGAGATAGTTGAAATCTAGGTTTTTAATGAGGCCTTTCTGAGATTTTCTCTCTCTGTCTTTCTCTCTCTCTGTCTCCGTCTCCCTCTCTTTCTGCCTTGCCCTCTCTCTCTGTCTTTTTCTCTCTGTCTCTCTCTGTCTCCCTCTCTCTCTGTCTCTCCCCCTCTCTGTCTTTTTCTCTCTGTGTCTTTCTCTCTCTCTGTCTCTGTCTCCCTCTCTTTCTGCCTCTCCCTCTCTCTCTGTCTTTTTCTCTCTCTGTCTCTCTCTGTCTCCCTCTCTCTCTCTGTCTCCCCCCCTCTCTGTCTTTTTCTGTCTCTGTCTCCCTCTCTCTCTCTCTGTTTCTCCCTCTCTCTGTCTTTTTCTCTCTCTGTCTTTTTCTCTCTGTGTCTTTCTCTGTCTCTGTCTCTGTCTCCCTCTCTTTCTGCCTCTCCCTCTCTGTCTTTTTCTCTCTCTCTCTCTGTCTCCCCCCCTCTCTGTCTTTTTCTCTCTGTGTCTTTCTCTCTCTCTGTCTCTGTCTCCCTCTCTTTCTGCCTCTCCCTCTCTCTCTCTGTCTTTTTCTCTCTCTGTCTCTCTCTGTCTCTCTCTCTGTCTCCCCCCCTCTCTGTCTTTTTCTCTCTCTGTCTCCCTCTCTCATTCTCTCTGTTTCTCCCTCTCTCTGTCTTTTTCTCTCTGTCTCTGTCTCCCTCTCTCTATCTCTCCCTCTCCCCCTCTCTCTGTCTTTTTCTCTCTCTGTCTCTCCCCCTCTCTCTGTCTTTTTCTCTCTCTGTCTGTCTCTCTCCCTCTCTCTGCCTTTTTCTCTCTCTGTCTCCCTCTCTCTCTCTCTCTCTGTCTCTCCCTCTCTCTCTCTGTCTCTGTCTCTCCCTCTCTCTCTGTCTTCCTCTCTCTCTCTGTCCCCCCCCTCTGTCTTTTTCTGTCTCTGTCTCCCTCTCTCTCTCCCTCTCTCCCTCTCTCTGTCTTTTTCTCTCTGTCTCTGTCTCCCTCTCCCTCTCTCTATCTCTCCCTCTCTCCCTCTCTCTGTCTTTTTCTCTCTGTCTCTCCCCCTCTCTCTGTCTTTTTCTCTCTCTGCCTCTGTCTCCCCCTCTCTCTCTGTCTCTCCCTCTCTCTGTCTCTCCCTCACTCTCTGTCTCTCCCTCTATGTCTTTTTCTGTCTCTGTCTCCCTCTCTCTCTGTCTTTCTCTCTGTCTCTCTATCTCTGACTCCCTCTCTCTGTTTCTCCCTCTCTGTGTCTCTCCCTCTCTCTGTCTTTTTCTCTTTCCCTCTCTCCCTCTCTCTGTGTCTCTCTCTCTCTGTTTCTCCCTCTCTGTCTTTTACTCTCTGTCTCTCCCTCTCTCTGTGTCTCTCCCTCTCTCTGTCTTTTTTTCTCTCTCTCTCTGTCTCCCTCTCTGTCTCTCTCTCTCTGTCTCCCTCTCTCTGTGTCTTTTTCTCTCTGTGTCTTTTTCTCTCTCTGTCTCTGTCTCCCTCTCTGTCTTTCTCTATGTCTCTGTCTCCCTCTCTGTCTTTCTCTCTCTCTCTGTCTCTATCTCTGTCTCCCTCTCTCTGTTTTTCCCTCTCTGTCTTTTACTCTCTCTGTCTCTCCCTCTTTCTGTGTCTCTCCCTCTCTCTGTCTTTTTCTCTGTCTTACTCTGTCTTTCTCTCTCTCTCTGCCTCTCTCTCTCAATCTGTCTCCCTCCTTCTCTCTCTGTCTCCTCTGTCTCTCTCTCTCTTTCTGCCTCTGTTTATCTGTCTGTCTGCCTCCCTTCCTCTCTCTCTGTCTCTCTCTCTGTCTTTCTGTCTCTGCCTCTCTCTGTGTGTCTCTCTCTCTTTCTCTCAATTAATTCACCCTTTGTGCATTTTATTTTAGGAAGTTGTCTGGTGTATTCTTCTAGTTTGGTTTGGTTTTTAAAGAAAGAAGGAAGGCCATTTTGCCTGCCAAGGCTAGACGTGAAAGAGATGATTACGCAACAGAATACCCTACACAACTAGACTTACCATCCTAGGTTTAGAACTGCATCGCCTTTAGAGCTTAGAACTGCATCGCCTTAAACACAACCTAAGCATAGCCCATAAAATAATCTGCTACAACGTCCTTCCTGTCAATGGACTACTTCAGCTTCAACCGCAACAACACACGAGCACACAACAGATACAAATTTAAAGTAAACCACCCTAAACTCGACGGCAGGAAATACGACTTTAGTAACCGAATAGTTGATGCATGGAACTCACTACCAGACTCTGTAGTATAACTATCCACTGTTGACCTCTCCTGATTCCTAAGAGGTCAGTAAGGGGGCGTGCATAGGTGCACCAGAGTGCCTTCCGTCCCCTGTCCTAATGTTTCTTTTTTACTAGTATGACGTATATAAATATTGTTATACGTCCGTATATCACCAATAGGTACTTAACAAAAACAAATGAATAAAATAAGAATAAATAAGAGAGAAAGAAGGATAGAAGGAAAGAAGGATCAATATTTCCAAATGAGATGGCTCCTATAAAAACACTGCAATAATTGGATTTCCTAAAAGTGCATCAAGTGGAGGAACCACCTGTCCGTTTCCTATATGGTCTTTTTTTTACTCCTGGTCGATTTTATGTTCTGGAGTAGGATACTGACAGCATAAGATGTGTCTGGATCTGCTTCTTTGGAAAGAAAAGCGGGGGGGGGGAGCCCGGGAGGGCATGAAGGAGTAGAAATGACGACACTGAATAAGGTCGGACCAGAATATCTTCGGAACCATCTTCTGCCGCACGAATCCCAGTGGCCAGTAAGGTCCCACAGAGTCGGCCTTCTCCGGGTCCCGTCAACTAAACAATGTCGTCTGGCGGGACCTAGGGGAAGATTAGATTAGATTAGATTTATTGGATTTATATGCCGCCCCTCTCCGCAGACTCGGGGCAGCTCACAACAATGGTAAAAAACAGTACATAGTAACAAATCTAATATTTAGCAATCTAAATTACAGTTTTAGGTTAAAAAGTCCCCCCCCCCCCAAAAAAGAAACCCCAATATATAAAAAACAAGCACACAATCGAATCATACACAAAAACTACATGGGCAAGGGGGAGATGTTTCAATTCCCCCATGCCTGACGGCAGAGGTGGGTTTTAAGGAGTTTACGAAAGGCAAGGAGGAGCCAAGAAGAGCCTTTTCTGTGGCGGCCCCGGCCCTCTGGAATCAACTCCCCCCAGAGATTAGAACTGCCCCCACCCTCCTCGCCTTTCGTAAGCTACTGAAGACCCACCTATGTCGCCAGGCATGGGGTAATTGAGGAATCCCCAGGCTATTATAGTTTATGTATGGTATGACTGAGTTGTATGGTTTTAACGATATGGGTTTTTAGATGTTTTTAAGTATTGGATTTGTCACATTCTTTATCACTGTTATGAGCCTCTCCGAATCCTCGGAGAGGGGTGGCATACAAATCTAATACATTATTATTATTATTATTATTATTATTATTATTATTAATTATTATTATTAATGTTCTCACCACTACCACCTCCCTGGCTGTGAGAACTTGCAACACAAGGATGGAGAACTTCCTTCCTGGAGATTCAACCCACGACTTCGTTGGTGTAGACCTCATATAAACATTGGGCGGAATATGTTGTGAATCCATGGTCTGGCCAGCCAGCTGATGGACAGTTCAGATGTTGATATGATGAGAAGATTGCTTTTGTGTTTTTGAAACCCAGTGAAAGAGAAGACCTTAGGGGAAGCCCATGAAGATCCATATGGACCTTCTTCACCGAAGGCAGAACAGTTATGGGAACACGAATGCCAGACTAGTTGGGTTAGAAAGCAATTGAGTATCTTCCCACTTTGAGGCGCCAACAATGCCAGGCCAGTATCCCAAACTCCAAACTTAATAATAATAAGAATAATAATAATAACAACAACAACAACAACAACAACAACAGAGTTGGAAGGGACCTTGGAGGTCTTCTAGTCCAACCACCTGCTTAAGGGGAAACCCTACACTACTTCAGACAGATGGTTATCCAACATCTGCTTAAAAACTTCCAGTGTTTGAGCATTCACAACTTCTGGAAGCAAGCTGTTCCACTGATCAATTGTTCTAATTGTCAGGAAATTTCTCCTTAATTTTAAATTGCTTCTCTCCTTGATTAGTTTCCATCCATTGCTTCTTGTCCTACCCTCAGGTGCTTTGGAGAATAGCTTGACTCCCTCTCGTTTGGGGCAACCCCTGAGATATTGGAAGACTGCTATCATGTCTCCTTGATATGATCCTGGTCCTTCTTTTCATTAAACTAGCCATGCCCAGTTCCTGCAACCGTTTTTTATATGTTTTGGCCTCCAGTCTGCTAATCATCTTTGGGAACCTCAAGGTGGTACCTATATTTTTCTAAATGAGAGTTGACCACAAAGAAGATGGAAAGTTGTCCACTAGGTTGTCCTTTTCCTCCTTCATCCTAACCCAGCATCTTCCTCCTGATAATTTTAGGTTCCCTCAATTCGTAAATCCCTGTTGTTTTTCGCTCGGTCCTAAACCTAGCTCTCAGAAACTCCACCATGCATCCTCCTTCAAACCCATAAAGCTTTTTCGTTCTTCTTCCTGGATCTGTTTTGCTGCATTATCATGGAAGACAGCCCATCGTTGGCTGCTCCCTCTGAAAAGTTTTGGATATTCTCGGCATTTTGCAAACTTGGCTCCATCATTCCAAAAATGTGCAAGCTAAGGAAACTGTAAAGTGGTCTCTCGATGCTGTTTTAACTCCTAAAACCCAGCAGGATATTCAGGATGGGCCAGGTCTGTGCATCGTGCATTTTTGCAACGGATGTTTTATTTTTCCGCAGGGGGAAAATTGTTCTCTTGCACAATATGCTGTAGATTGCTTGTTATGTGCCATCTCAAGCTGTGGGTTTCGAGCTTCGGAAAGGAATTGCAGATAGCAGTGTCCTGCAGGGTCCCTCCCAACTTTATTCTCCAAACGTTTTGGGGGACAAATGTCTATGGAGTTTCTCAAGTCACCCAGCAACTGGACTTTCTGGCTTTGCTTCTTATCCAAGAAGCTTCTTCACCTCTTTAGGAGGACATGTCATCTCAAGCATCATCAAAATACTGGAGAAAATAATCAATAAACAACTTACCCACTTCCTAGAAACAAACAAGATCATATCCAATAGCCAGCACGGATTCATCAGAAACAAATCATGCCAAACCAATCTCATATCATTTTTCAACACCATAACCAAGTCAGTTGACCAACGCAACTCAGTGGACCTCATATACTTGGACTTCAGTAAGGCTTTCGATAAAGTCGACCACAATCTCCTAATCCACAAACTAGAAAAAAATGGAGTAGATTACTACACATGTAGATGGATAAACAGTTGGCTGACCAACCGCACCCAATGAGTTGTCCTCAACGGCACCAAATCCACATGGAAAAAAGTAGACAGTGGAGTACCACAGGACTCTGTCCTGGGTCCTGTACTCTTTAACATCTTCATCAACGACCTGGACGAGGGAATAAAAGGGGAACTAATAAAATTTGCAGATGACACCAAGCTGGCGGGGGTAGCCAACACCCTTGAGGACAGGCTCAGAGTACAAGAAGACCTAGACAGACTATCACAGTGGGCCCATACCAACAAAATGAGGTTCAACACCGACAAATGCAGAGTCCTCCACCTCGGCAAAAAGAACCCTAGACATACATACAGCCTGGGAGATACCCCACTCAGCAGTAGTGACTGCGAAAGAGATCTTGGAGTCTTGGTGGACAATCAACTAAACATGAGTCAGCAATGTGCAGCAGCAGCCAAAAAAGCCAACTCAATCCTAAGCTGCATCAACAGAGGAATACGCTTCAAGACCAGGGAAGTACTAATACCACTCTACTATGCCCTGGTCAGACCCCACCTGGAGTACTGCATCCAATTTTGGTCACCTCACTACAAAAAAGACATCGAAACTCTGGAGAAGGTGCAAAAAAGAGCAACCAAAATGATTAGGGGACTCGAAACCAAGACTTACGAAGAGAGATTGAGAGAACTGGGCATGGACAGCCTAGAAAAAAGAAGGTCTAGAGGGGACATGATAGCAGTTTACAGATACTTGAGGGGTTGCCACGGTGAGGAGGGGGTCTCTTTATTCCCCAGGGCACCAGAGGGCCGGACGAGGAACAATGGTTGGAAGCTGACCAAGGAGAGATTCAACCTGGAAATAAGGAAGAACTTCCTGACGGTCAGAGCGATCAACCAATGGAACTGCCTGCCAGGGGAGGTGGTGAACTCCCCAACTCTGCACACCTTCAAGAGGAGATTGGACTTCCATTTGGCTCGGGTGCTGTAGGGTTTCCTGCTCAGGCAGGGGGTTGGACTCGATGACCTAAGGGTCCCTTTCAACTCTATAAATAAATAAATAAATAAACTCATCTCTGTCAGTAGATCAGGAGGCAATTCCTTGCATGCAGACAATCTAGTCCACTGAGGGTGAACCTTTTTTCCCCTCGAGTGCCAAAAGAGCGTGTGCGCATGCTATCGCACATCCACGAGTGCCCACACCCATAATTCAATGCCCAGGGAGGGCAAAAACAGGTGCCCCTGCTCCCCGGATGCCCTATGGAGGCTGGAAACAGATTGTTTCCCAACTTCTGGTGGGCCCAGTAAGCTTGTGTTTTGCCCTCCCCTGGCTCCAAAGGCTTCCCTGGAGTTGGGGGAGGGTACAAATGCCCTCCCCCACCCCCTGGAGGCTCTGGAAGCCAAAAATACCTTCCCAGAGCCTCTGTGTGAGCCAAAAATCAGCTGACTAGCACACACATGCACGTTGGAGCTGAGCTAGGGCAACGGCTTATGTGCCAGCAGATATGGCTCTGCGGCATCCATGCCATAGATTTGCCATCACTGATCTGGCCCATCATGGAAGAATTGACTGATTGCTGGAGATAGAGCAAGAAGGGCCTTCCATCCTAGGAATGAATGAGATTTTAATGGGCTTTTAATCGTGTGTTTTTATGCATGTAGGAAGATTCATGACGTAGCTGAAGTGTGTGGAAGATCTAAGATTTAGTCTTTGGTGCTTCGGGAGGAAAATAAGCTCCTGAAACCCTGGAGAATGTCAATGGTACTGTGGTAGGTTGGCCAAGGGGGTTTAATTCGCGAGAAAGTGGGCCTTGTGGGTATTAGAAGTCTTGGTTTTCTCATGGATTCATTGCCACTTAGCTGAAGGAAGGTCCTCCCACTCTCCTTCATCATCTACTTCTGCATCTTCTCCATCATTAGCATCATATTGTTCTCTTTCTCCTACACCTCTTTCTCATCCTTCACCTTCAACTCCTTATTCCTCTCCTTCTCCGTCTCCTCTTCTGTCTCTTCCTTCTCCTTCTTTCATTTTCATCCCCACTTTCTTTCTCTTCTTCATCTCCTTCCTCCCCTCTTCCTCCTCTTTTGTCTCCTTCCTCTGCTCCATCTTTCATTTTCTCCTCCTTCCTCACATCTCTATCATCTCCTCCTCCTCCTCCTCCTCTTCCTTCTCTTTCATCTCCTTCTTCTTCCCCTTCTCTCTCTTTAATTTCCTTCTCCATCTCCATCATCTCCTCCTCCTCCTCTTTCATTTCCTCCTCCTTCTTCTCCTCCCCTTTCTCTTCCAACTCCTCCTCTTCCAACTCCTCCTCCTCCTTCTCTTTCATCTCCTTCTTCTTCCCTTTCCCCATCTTTTTCATTTCCACCTCATAGAAACATAGAAGATTGACGGCAGAAAAAGGCCTCACGGTCCATCTAGTCTGCCCTTATACTATTTCTTGTATTTTATCTTAGGATGGATCTATGTTTATCCCAGGCATGTTTAAATTCAGTTCCTGTGGATTTCCGACCACGTCTGCTGGGAGTTTGTTCCAAACATCTACTACTCTCACGTTGCTTCTGACCTTTCCCCCAACTAACCTCAGATTGTGCCCCCTTGTTCTTGTGTTCACTTTCCTATTGAAAACACTTCCCTCCTGAACCCTATTTAACCTTTTAACCTATTTAAATGTTTCGATCATATTCCCCCTTTACCTTCTGTCCTCCAGACTAAACAGATTGAGTTCATGAAGTCTTTCCTGATAGGTTTTGTGCTTAGGACCTTCCACCATTTTTGTAGCCCGTCTTTGGACCTGTTCAATTTTATCAATATCCTTTTGTAGGTGAGGTCTCAAGAACTGAGCACAGTATTCCAAATGTCCTTCTTCTCCATCATCTCCTCTTTCTCTCCTCCTCCTTCTTCTCTTTCATCACCTTCCACTTCTCTTTTATCTCTTTCATTTCCTTCTCCTCCTCTTCTAACTCCTCCTCCTCCTTCATCTCCCTCTTCCCCTTCTCCATCCCTTTCATTTCCTTCTCCATCTCCATCATCTCCTCCTCCTCTTGCAACTCTTCCTCCTCTTTCGCTTTCATCTCCTTCCTCTTCCCCTTCTCCATCCCTTTAATATCCTCCTTCTCCCTCCTCCTCTTCCATCACCTTCTCTTTCTCCATCTCCATTTCTATCATCTCCTCCTCGGAAAAGACCCCATTAGATCTGCAAAGGAAAAATATCCCGGGTGAAAGGTTCCCCCTGTCAATACGTATGGCTCCCAACGCAGCTGACTCTGGAATTTCTCTCCCTGGGTGTTGAAAGCACTTTCCTCACCTCAAGGACGACGTCTTTAATTTCTGCCGATTGAAGAACTGGGGTGTTTATATAATTATCCGGAATGAACTGCATGTGTTCGAGGAAAGGAAAGGGGGTACCGAGATGAACAGTCTGGGCGTAGGTTAGTAATCAGCGAGCAGTGAGCAATTTGAAGCTCTTGATTAAATCTACCTGGGGGTGTGTGCATTTTTGTGTGCGTGTGTGTGTCTATGACTTGGTTTCGGTAGCAGTGATACAACTTGGCAGTTAAGACAGGCTCCTTTTGATTGAAATCATTTCGGAAGGAGACACTTTGTACAAATACTCCTCGACTTGTGACTGTAATGGTCAAAAAGTGGATCATCCACATGACCGATCTGATTTTACAACCTCCCTTTTTTAAAAAAAATAAGTTTTTTTTTATTTTTAAAAAGAAAACAAAAAAAGAATATATGTCACATATGTCATACTCCTTTTCTGTTACATCTTATATTGCTATTTCTTATACTTAATATTATACTAACCTATATACATTCACATACAAGAACCAAGCATAAATATTTTTGCTTTTATAAAGAGTAGCAATTCAAGAGAGAGAGTTGTTTCATTAGTCTATGTGTTTTTGTATTTCTATATTTGATTTTTATTTGTGTGGGTACACTGATACTTTGTATTGTCACGTTTGGTTTTTGTTACGGATCCATTCATGCCATTTTTGCCATGTCTCTTTGGTATCTTTATTTTTTCTTCCTTTAATTGCACTCGTCATTTCGTCCATTTCTGCGCATTTGAAATTTTTTTCTATGATTAGATCTTCGGATGGGGTCTGTTCTTTTTTCCACTGTTGTGCGATTGATATCCTTACTGCAGTAATTATATGCGTCATGAGAGAAAGCAGTTTTTTAGGGTATTGTTTTCTCCAGATTCCTAAGAGCATACCTTCTGATGTGAATTCTATCTCCTCCTTTGTCATTTCTGTGAGCCATCCATATGTTTTGAATTTGGGGGCAGGACCATCACATGTGATAAAAAGTACCTCCTTTTTTGCAGAGGTGGTTAGCAACAGCCCTCAGACTTATATGCTGCTTCACAGGGCTTTTTCAGTTCTCTCCAAGCGGTTTACAGAGTCAGCCTCTTTCCCCCAATAATCTGGGTCCTCATTTTACCCACCTCAGAAGTCACCCTTGAGCAGGTGAGGATCGAACTCCTGGCAGTTGGCAGTCAGCCTACAATACTGTATTCTAACCACTGCGCCACCAGGGGAATGGAATGGAGAATAGAATAGGAAAGAATAGAATGGAAGGGAAGGGGCCTTAGAGGTCTTCTAGTCCAGCCCCCCACTCAAGCAGGAGAATCTATACCAGTGATGGCAAACCTTTTTTTACCTCGGGTGCCGAAAGAGCATGGGCATGTGCTATTGCGCATGCACAAGTGCCCACACCCATAATTCAATGCCTGAGGAGGGTGAAAACAGCTTCCCCCGCCCTCTGGAGGCCCCCTGGAGACCAGAAATGACCTGTTTCCCAACTTCTGGTGGGCCCAGTAGGCTCACGTTTCGCCTTCCTCAGGCTCCTTGGAGCCAGGGAGGGTAAAAATGCCCTCCCCCATCCCCCGGAGGTTCTCTGGAAGCCAAAAACACCCTCTGTGCAAGCTCAAAACCAGCTGCCTGGCACACACAGGCACATTGGAGCTGAGCTAGGGCAATGGCTCGCATGCCAGCAGATATGGCTCCGCGTGCCACCTGTGGCACCCGTGCCATAGGTTCGCCATGACTGACTTAGACCATTTTTAGATAGCACTATCACTTAGGCTTATATACCACTTCACAGTGTTTCACAGCCCTCTCTAAGCAGTTTAGAGAGTCAGCCTATTCCCCCCTCCCCCCCCAAACAATCTGGGTCCTCATTTTATCGAATGTAGAAGGATGGAAAGCTGAGTCAATCTTGAGCCGATCTAGAATCAAACTGCTGGCAGTGAGCAGAGTTCACCTGCAATACCACATTCTAACCACTGCATCACCACATCCCATATTAAGTGGGCCAATTTTTAAAAAAAATATTTTTTATTGAATATATGTATAAAAAAGACAAACAAATCTACTACAATACACACAAAAGTAAATATACACAAATCTATATCAAATTATTTGAATACCGAACATTAAATACATGTCAACCATATTGTTGGCTATTGTTTCCCACAGCCTATTTGTGGCGTCCTATAAATAATTATATGCGTATATAAGTTCCTTTTCCAAACAAATATTCATTTAAATAAATTTTGTTCTTATTTATCTTTATATTACCTTTGAACAGTTTTTATTTTCATTCATTTGTTCCTATGTCCATTTCAAGTCATTGACTAAGACACTTGGAAGATTATGTATCACTAGTGGGCCCATTGTTAATGGAGGCATCTTTGCCCCAAATCAGACGTAAATGCTAATGATGGCTGGTCATAAATTGAGGGCTACCTGTATTAACAACTAACCTCTCGCAGGCCCCAGGGAGATTTGGGAGACCACATTTCCCACAATGCCCCACACTGAAAATGGCAGACGGATTGTGGATAAAGCATTGCATTTCCACCTCCAAATGTGTGATGCCAACTTCAAAGCTGCAGTGGGCACGTGCCCATTCCTCAGCAGGGTAGCCAGCCTTGGCACAGGACTTTACAGACAGCACGGTCTCATTTGCATATATGTAAATAGGAGGTTGTTTTGCATAAAAAGGGCAGTTCTTGCTTAACCCGTTGGCACATTTTACATTGGAGCTGGCAGTTGGTACCCAGGTGGGGAGGGCACGCAAGCAGGATGCCGCCTGCCACCCATTATGGATTTGGTTAACCTGATGCATCAAATTAAGGATCTTTTTACAAAATTGGAGGCTGGTCAATTTGGCCACTTGCATGGCATGGTCAGTGGGGAGGCCTGACCACGTGGCCTAAACTGCTATGCCGGTTCGCCCACAAGAGTTAAGCTAGATAATCCTGCAGTGCATTACTTTTGCATTAAGAGCATCGGTGGTGTAGTGGTTAGAGTACAGTACTGCAAGCTACTTCTGCTTATCATTGGCTGCCAGCAGTTGGCAGATCGATTCTCAGCAGGCTCAAAGTTGACTCAAATCTCAATCCTTCCAAGGTCGGTAAAATGAGCATCCAGATTGTTGGGGACAAAAGGCTGACTCTCTGTAAACCGCTTAGAGAGGGCTAGAAAAGTAGTGTGAAGTGGTCTATAAGTCTAAATGCTATTGCTATCTCCCTCCCTCCCTCCCTCCCTTCCTTCCCAGTGATTAGAATGCAGGATTACAAGTTAACTCTGCCCATTGCCATCAGTTCGATGTTGACTGGCTCAAAGTTGACTCAGCCTTCCATCCATCCAAGATCAGTAAAATGAGGACCCAGATTGTTGGGGGCAAGAGGCTGACACTCTGTAAACTGCTGAGAGAGAGCTGCAAGCATTGTGAAGCAGTATATAAATCTAAATGCTATTAGCAAAGCCTCTATGCCCCAAATCTGCCAGTGGGGCACAGAAGGAATCCGCCTTGTGGGTGGATGGGGGGGGGGGTCAGCAAAGCCAGGTATACTTCAGTGATGGTGGAGGTTCTGCTTTATAATTCATCAATTCATTCCTTGTCTAATCTTGTGCTATGTTAATGGTATTCTTTCCCTGTTCATGGAGGCTCTGTTTTTGTGACTGGTTTTAAACTTCACACCCAATCTAGGCTTACATTTGGTGCTGTATTCTGTTTCTGGGAGTTGAAGTCCACAAGACATAGAAGAGCCAGGTTTGCCTACTCCTGGTCTAGACCATTGATGGGGAACCTTTTCGGCATTGAGTGTCCAAACTGCTGCATGCTGGAACTCTGAAAACTCAAAGAGCATCTGGCTGGTGTGCATGTGCATGCCGGCCGCTTGGTCTTCTGGTTTCTGGTGCACGCATGCATGCCGGCCCACTGATCTTCGTGCGTGCCAGAAACCCAAAGACCAGCTGGCCAGTACGCATGGACACACTGGCCACCTGGTCATTAAAGTGTTCTGGAGTGCTAGGAAGCCAAAGACCAGCACATGTGAAGGTCAGCTGGTCGGCTGCATGCACATACCGAAAAACAGAGGAGCAATTGGCGATAGCGCACGTGCAGGCAAGGGTTCCCCATTGGGGACGCTATGGTGTGTTCCCGGTGACTGGCGCAGGTGCGCACTCATCGGGCAGGCGCATATACGTTGGCGTGAAATTAGGCTTCTGGGCATGCACAGGAAGCCTAATCTCGTGCAAGGATGCTCGAGATTTCACTGAGCAAGAAACCACTAAACATCAGTGAAATCTCGCTCATGCGAGCATCCTCATGCGAGATTTGGCTTCCTGTGCATGTGCAGAAGCCAAATCTCATGCGGGCATGTACAGGAATGCGCCAGTCACACAGAACTGCTCACACAGCTCCATTTTCGCTACCACTCTCTAGAATGGCCCGGACCGAATGGAGTCCATTATTGTTTACGCGCCCACAGAGAGAGCTCATTTATACCATAAATTCGCCATCAGGGATCTAGACTCTTCTTAATCTTGAACCGTGTTTCTGATAGAGTCCCTCTGTCCGTGGAGACTCTGCTTCCGTCTTTGAGAATCCTCTGTTTTGTGGATGGTTTAATATTTCCTACATTCCTAGTGGTACCTCTACCTAAGAATACCTCCACTTACGAACATTTCTAGATAAGAACCAGGTGTTCAAGATATTTTTGACTCTTCTCAAGAACCATTTTCTACTTACAAACCTGAGCCTCCGAAACTGTAACTGGAAAAGGCAGGGAGAAGCCTCTGTGGGTACTCTCTAGGAATCTCCTGGAAGGAAACAGGGCCGGAAAAGGCGGGGAGAAGCCTCCGTGGGGCCTCCCTAGGAATCTCCTGGAAGGAAACAGGGGCGGAAAAGGCGGGGAGAAACCTCTGTGGGGCCTCTCTAGTAATCTCCTTGGAGGAAACGGGGCCGGAAAAGGCGGGGAGAAGCCTCTGTGGGGCCTCTCTAGTAATCTCCTTGGAGGAAACGGGGCCGGAAAAGGCGGGGAGAAGCCTCTGTGGGGCCTCTCTAGGAATCTCCTGGGAGGAAACAGGGCCTCCACCCTCCTTGTGGTTTCCTCAATCACACACATTATTTGCTTTTACATTGATTCCTATGGGAAAAAACTGCTTCTTCTTACAAACTTTTCTACCTGGTCACGGAATGAATTAAGTAGAGGTACCACTGTACCTCCTCAGTACATTGCATCCAGTAAATTACTCCTGTTTGTGGAGGTTTTGCTTTCCAGCCCTCACTTTTTCACTGCCCCTATCCATGCAGGTTCTGCTTTCTGACCCTGATTCATCGAGAACCTCCATCCTTGTAAAATGATCTAAATTTATATCCTGGAGACGCAGGGCGCAGCTCCGAGGTTTATCCGTGACATTTTTAGTGAACAAAACCAACAGCCGAAAAGAAGCAAACAGGCCTCTCTTTCTTGTCTCTTTCTTTTTTTTCTTTGTTTTAATTTTTAATGTCCCTGTTTCTATTTTTCTCGTGCCCCCGAGAGAGAGCCCGTCTGAAGGAACGGGGGGAAAGGGTGGGAAGGGGGGAATTATAAATAAAACCTGGGCCTAAGTGCAGCGAGTGCTGCTAAAACATTATCCGTGTCTGCGGGGTGGCAAGAGATAAATATTAAATCTATAATTTATGGAGATGGTTTCCCGGTTTTGGGAGAGAGAGGATGATCCCGGCTCATAAGAGGCTGTAGATTCAAGAGGGCATGTTGTCTGTCATTGGTGCGTGGAAACCTTTGAATCCTTGCTTGTCCAGGCTGAGGGACCTAGTGCCTCCCTGAGGGACACATTCACACAACCTGGTTATTCGGATACAGATTGGAAAGGACATTGGAGATCATCTAGTCCAGTAGTTCTCAACCTTTCTAATGCCATGACCCCTTAATACAGTTCTTCATGTTGTGGTGACCCCCAACCATAAGTCTAGTGCCAATTCTCCCAACAGAGCTTTAAAGTGATTGGCAGGAAGGTCAGAGAAACACCCCTACTAATTGTAAAATTATGTTTCAAGGCACCAGAATAGAAGCTTTATTTCCTAACACCATGGGAAATTTGTGTTTTTCCATGGTCGTTCAACCCCCAAAGGGGTCCCGACCCCCAGGTTGAGAACCACTGATTTAGTCCAACCCCTGCCTGAGCAGAACACTACACCATGATGGCAAACCTATGGCACGGGTGTCACAGGTGGTATACGGAGCCATATTTGCTGGCATGTGAGCTGTTGCCCTAACTCAGCTCCAACGTGCATTTGTGTGCTGGTCAGCATATTTTTGGCTCACACAGAGGTTTGGGAGGGTGTTTTTGGCTTCCAGAGAGCCTCTGGGAGGATGGAGGAGGGCATTTTTACCCTCCCCCAGCTCCGGGGAAGCCTTTGGAGCCTGGGGAGGGCAAAACACGAGCCTATTGGGCCCACCAGAAGTTGGGAAACAGGCTGTTTTACAGCCTCCAAAGGGCCTCTGGGGGATGGTGGAAGCTGTTTTTGTCCTCCCCAGGCATTGAATTACGGGTGTGGGCATTTGCGCATGTGCGATAGCACGGACGCACGCTCTTTTGGCACCCGAGGGAAAAAAAGGTTTGCCATCTCTGATCTAGTCCAACCCCTGCCCAAGCATTTCTGTCAAGTGGCAGTGTAGTTTTTTCTTGAAAGTGTCCAATGATGAAGCTCTCACAACTTCTGTTCCATGGGTTGATTGTTCTCACAGGTTGAATCTCTCTTTGGTGGTCAGTTTCCATCCATGACTCCTTGTCCGGCCTTCGGGTGTCTTGGAAAATAGCTTGAGCCCCTCCTCTTTGTGGCAGCCCCTCAAGTATTGGAAGACTCCTATCATGTCTTCCCTGGTCCTTCTCTTCACTAGACTAGCCATGCCCAGTTTCTGCAACCGTTCTTCATATGTTTTAGCCTCTAGTCCCCTGATCATCTTTGTCGCTCTTCTCTGCACTCTTTCTAGAGTCTCAACATCTTTTTTATAGTGTGGTGATCAAAAGTGTAGGCAGTATTCTAGGTGTGGTCTTACTAAGGCTTTGTAGAGTGCTATTCGTACCTCCCTTGATCTTGATTGTATCCCTCTGTTTTTTTAATTTATTATTGAATTTTAAAAACAAAACACAAAACAACAACAATGACATTAAACCTTAAATAAATTTGTAAGACATAATGGATGCTAGGAAAGTGGAAGAAAAACAGCTGAAAAGAAAAAACAAACATGAATAAAACATACATTTGGGATATTTACATCCCCTTCTCATTCAGAATTTTGATCGGAGATATGTGCATTTTTTTATTTGTTTTTGTTAACATATTGCTTTACATATTTGCATACTTTTCTACAACCTTGGTTTCTAATCTTTTGAACTGTCTTTCTCTATAGTTTCTTTTCTTTTATCCTTTCTTTCTTTTAACCAATTATGAAAAGTTCTCCCATATTTTATAGTAGCCCGAATCCTCTTTCCCTTCTATCCCTCTGTTAATGCAACTTAGGATTGTGTTGGCTTTTTTGGCTGCTGCTGCTGCACACTGTTGGTGAGGGAAATGCCCTGTTCCGTGTTTGCACATCATTTTAACCTTTGAGGGTCTTTGAAACAGTTAAGTCTTCAATTTATGGCCTTTTATTCAAAGTTACAGCACTGAAGTAAGTAACTTATAACCAGTAATAGGCAGCCAAAATTTTTACTGCCACACTGTGGGTGTGGTTTATTTTGTGGGTGTGGCTTAATGGTCATGTAACTGGGTAGCAAGTGAACTGTTAAGTCCTTGACTTATCACCTTCCCAGTGCCGTTCACTGGGATGACAATTTGCTTTGCGTTTCCCGCGCTCTCCTTCCTGGGTCGCCCCCCTCCCAACCTCAGACTGGGCAGCTAGGCGAATGGTGGCTGCCAGAAGCATAAATGCTGCCAGTGCCGCTTCCACCCAGGCCTTCTGGTTGCACCTCAGGAGGGAGGTGGCTGCGTGAGGCTGGAGGGGAGCCAGGCAGGAAAGAGGGAAACTCGTCCAAGGCCAGGAAGGAGGAAAGAGGAAAAAAGCAAGGAGGCAGCAGCAGCAGCAGGGGGAAAAAGGAGAGCTGAGCCCAGACCATTAATCCAGGAAGTGACAGCCGCCAATCAGCTGGAGCTGTTCACGCATCTTCATTTCCGCCGGTGGAATTGTGTTCCACCCCGTCCTGCCTGCCCCTGTCATCACCACCCTTCCTCTTTGGATGGGAGCCGATCCAGCCACCTGCTGAGGTCCTTTTAAAAAAGGATTCCCCCAGGAGGAGACAACAACCTCACCTGTTGGATTGCTGCCTTTGGTCACTTTTGCAAAAGGAGGGAAAGCCTGCGTGTGTCTGTCTGAATGTGCAGGAACGAGCCAGGTTTTTGTGTACCTGATCATGGGGCTTGAAATAGATTTGTGTGCATGTTCACACAACCCCTGTGGACAATTTTGAGAAATTTGCAAATAATAATGATGATGATAATAATAATAATAATGATGAGGATGAGGATGAGGATGAGGATGATGTAAGAAGTAATAGCCCAGGAGCAAGCAATCAGAACAAATGCAATCAAGGCCAGGATCGAAAAATCAGCTGATGGCCCAGAGTGCAGACTTCGCAAGGAAGCTGATCAAACAATTGATCACATCCTCAGCGGCTGCGAGAGGATCGCACAGATGGACTACAAACAAAGGCACAACTACGTGGCCCAGATGCTTCATTGGAACCTGTGCCACAACTACCATCCACCAGTGGTAAAAGAATCGGTGGGATCATAAACCTGAGAAAGTAGTTGAAAACAAGCATGCCAAAATACTTCGGGACTTTCGAATTCAAACTGACAAGGTTTTGAAACACAATACACTGGACCTCACGATTGTGGAAAAGAAAAAAAGTGTGGATCATTGATGTCGCCATACCAGGTGACAGTCGAATGGATGAGAAACAACAAAAACTTAACCAATATCAGGATCTTAAAATCGAACTACAAGACTCTGGCATAAACCAGTACAGGTGGTCCCAGTGGTAATTGGCACACTGGGTTCTGTGCCAAAAGACATTTGTAAACAATAAACATTGACAAAATCACAACCTGTCAGTTACAAAAGGCCACCGAACTTGGATCTGTGCACATCATACGAAAATACATCACACAGTCCTAGACGCTTGAGAATTGTTCGACTTGTGATACTATGGTACAAAATCCAGCATATCAATCTCATTTGGTGTGTATTACTGCTTTTTGTGAACAACAACAACAACAACAACAACAACAACAACAACAATAATAATAATAAATTGAGCAATATGAAGCTAGGATCACCAAGTACAGGCAGAATCAAATATTTCAATCCAACCAGGGGCAGTTCTACCAGAACCTGCATCAGCAAACAGATAAGAAAATTGAAAAGCCAGAGGTGAAAATAACAACAAAGTTCTGGAAAGATCTCTGGGAGGTCGAAAAGGACTATAACAAAACTGCTGGGTGGATAAAGGAGTTTGAGAAAAAATTCTCAAAGAGCAATATGCAGCAGCCGGAAATAACATCTGAAATGATTGCAAAAAGAGTGAAGAAAGTAAAGAACTGGACATCCCCTGGCACTGATCAGGTGCATGGTTTTTGGCTGAAATACCTGACCAGCCTGCATGCAAAAATGGCTGAATTGTTCAACGAAATGCTGCAGACAGGAAATACCGTGAATGGCTTACAACTGGCAGAACATATTTAATACAGAAAGACTCAGCGAAAGGAGCCATACCAGGAAACTACAGGCCAATAACATGTTTGCCGACCATGCTCAAACTGCTGACAGGTATCATAGCTGACAGAATTCAGGACTACCTAGAAGAAAATGACATCATGCCAGTGGAGCAAAAGGGCAATAAAAGACGAAGCAGAGGTACGAAAGACCAGCTCCTAATTGATAAAATGATTTCGGAGAACTATAAGAACAGGAAAACAAACCTATACATGACCTGGATTGACTACAAGAAAGCCTTTGACTCATTGCCACACAGCTGGATCATAAAATGCCTGGAAGTCATTGGAGTCAATGAAAACATCAGGAAATTCATAGAAAAGGTGATGAAATATTGGAAGACTGAGCTTTTTGTTGGGAATGAAAGCTATGGACTGATCAACATCAGAAGGGGCATCTTCCAGGGGTATTCTTTGTCCCTTTTGCTATTCATCATCGCTATAATCCCGCTGTCACTTATCCTACAGAAAACAAACTTAGGCTACCAAACTGCTAGGAATTCACCAAAAATTTCCTACCTGCTGTATATGGATGACCTGAAGTTGTACAGAAAATCAGAAACTGAGATACAGTCACTAACCAACACTGTGTGAATCTTCAGCAATGACATCAGCATGGAATTTGGCCTGGATAAATGTGCCACAGTGGCACTGAAAAAGGGGGATGTAAAGAGTATATAAACAATGTATAAGCAATATACTTAAAAACTTATAGTCTACAAATGTATTCTAGAGGACATTGTACTTTTCACCTCTGGCACCCTTGGTCAGTAAGGAAGTTGCGAAAGATGGAGAAAAACATGTTTATTGCAAACCAGTCTGCTGACAAAGTTAGTTATGAGCCAAAGAGATCAGGGTGACCGAAAAACAAATATGATAGATGATTCTGAGGAAAAGTTGGGAATAACATTAAGAAATAGGAAGTTGGCTGAAAATGATATGTCCATATATGGAGAGGAAGGGGGTGTAAATTAGACATGAAATTACTATAAAAGATGGTTCTTGAAGTTAGGTACTTTACCTTTTTAAGTACACCTTTTGAGTGTCTTCAATTGGTCCTGATATGATACAGTGTTATCATATTGGTGTCTTTATGTTATGTGTTGATATATGTTATGTGTTGATATATGTTATGTTTAATAAATGTTTCTATGATATATATATCATGTGGTCTTTTAGCTTTTATTCTCATGGTCTGGGGAATTTTTTTAACAATTGGCGCCCGAACAGGGACCCGAGAACTTTTTTCCTGGATGGAGGACGAGAGAAACCTGGCAGGGCCCTTACTGGAGTTTTTTCCAGTGGCTGGTTTTCTCTTGCTTCCATGTCCAGGAATTAGCTTCTTTTCGAACTGAGAGGCCAAGAGAATAAGAGGTTTCCCGGGGAAAAATTGCAGCTGCCGGCGAGAGCAAGCGTCCTTGGTGAGTAAAGGTGGCCAAGGGGTCTGATCCTGAGTTGGTGATATGTAGTAGCATGATTGAATACATGTGGGCACGCAGAGCATGTGAGAGAAATGTCTCTATATTTGTGCTGGGTTCTTGTGCACGAGAACTAATTTAAAACACATGTTGGGTGGTGACACTGTGGAGAAAGAGTTTTAAAGGGATCAGAGTGGATATTTACATAGTTGAATATCGGCTTGCTTATGTTTCACTTCAGGGTGAACGTTTATGTCATAATGAAACAGGGGTTTTATTATGGAACAAAAATATGGGTGTTGACTTTAAATTTAGGACATAGCGTATGCTAGGAATGGGTTTCGTCTACTTACAACTGACAGCAGATGCTGTGGTAGAAGTATGTGTTTTGTTTTGTTTTGTTTTGTTTTTCTTCTTTCTTTTTCTTTCTCCCTCTCTGACAAGGGATGACGGCTGCTGGTAAGTTGTATCTTGAAGAGCAGAATGGTGTCTTTATGGGGGGATAGCAGCTGTGCTATGTAATATTTTGTCCTTTTGCTGGTATGATTTAAGAAGTGTAATACATATGGTTATAGTTAGATTGCTGGTAGAGCGAAAAGATTATTGCAAGAGGTGTAGGGAAGTCTAACTGATATTTTTGAATTCTTGAGAAATAGAGCTTTTGATAAATGTGATTAATAATCGAAGATAGAGGTTTTGGGTGAGCAGATGGTAAGTACTAAGGGTTTTTTGTTTTGTTTGATGAATAGGAGTTGAGACTGTATGTGTAGGGTTTATAGTATTGCTTGTTTAAGACAAGGAATGTGAGAATGTGAGGCTGTCTTGAAGTTAAGTGGGTTGACAGGCTGTGTTTTCTTTTTGAGGAGGTAAGTTGTTAATTGTTGAGGGGCTATTATTGTTCCTGGGATAGTTTGGTGCAGTAGGTTTGAAGGAGAATTAATTTATTATAGCAGGCTTGGTTTATAAGCAGCTGGAGATAAGGGGATTTGTGGATATTTGTTATGTGAGAGAGTAGAGAATTTAAATATTGTATTGGGATAGATGGCATGTGTTTAATACACAGGTGAAAGGTTTGCAGTTCTGTGGCTGAGTTGTTACGTATATTCAGAGGTTGAGGATGAGAAAGAGTTATAATGGGTTTTTTTTTAATGGCTTGATGTGGCAGTTGGAGGGAATTCCGTATTGGTGAATTCCAAGATTAGTGTATAGATGTGGGTATGAAAGAGGTTTTTTTCCTATGTATAGTAGTGTGTATGTTTTACATATGATGAACTGGAGTCCAGTATTGAGGACAATAACTGGCTATTTTTGATGTTTTTTGATATAAGTGTTTATCTTGGTTTGAATCAGTGAACTGAGATGGAATGTCAAGCCTACTAAGTTACTAGTAATTACTTATTAAGTTAAAGTAAAAGCTAACACTGTATCTCTAAAACAACCTAGTTAAGATACATAGCAGGAATTGGATTTTTTTTTAACAATTGCCTTTTATATCTGTTGGAGGTAATAGTCTCTTATTGTATGCCCATAAGAAAATTGCTAGCTGGGAGATTTTGAAGGATATCTTGAGATTCAAGATGAGGGGAATCATATTTTTATTTTATTGTAAAAAGCTTTGATTATGAATTATGAATTGTACACAAATCTGATAAATGGAATAAAGTACTGGTAGGGAGTCTTGTGGTGTTATGAAATGAAAATATTTAATTGTTGCTGTGACAATTGTTGCTGGATTTTACAATGCTCGTAAGGAAGCTAAACATTTTAGGAAAAATTTCACAATTGAGTAGAATTCGATGATAGATAATTGTTTTCTGGATTAAATCTGTGGCATCATTAAATACAGCTGAGAAGCTCGTGTAGATTTAGATAAATTGGTTCTGTGACAATAGATTTTTGCACTGTATGGTAACGTATTTCTGGATTTGGCTCTGTTTTAAGGGAAGAAAAAGTTGTTTATGAGTGTATGAATGTTGATTGTGCAACATTTTTTTCTTTTACATATTATTTTCTCTGGTTTGTAATGTGGTTTGTAATCTGAGAGAATGCAGGGAAGTGTGGTTGTTTTGTACAGTATGGTATAAGTAGTGTTTATACATATGTTTGGGATTGTGGTTCTGTGTTTTTTATATTGTTTATTGATGAAGAAATACTCCTATGTGAAAACTGTTAGAAGATATGATGTGGGATGATACGTATGAGGATGCTGGAATGAAGCCAGCGATTACATAGTGGAGCGGTTTGCCTGTTGTCATTTTTATGAATTGGTAGAGAGCTGTTTGCTGAAGAAAGGGGGTTGGATTAGATGACCTTTGAGGTCCCTTCCAACTCTGGCTGTTATAATAGTAGTGCTGGTATTTGGGTTGTTTGTGGTAGTAAATGTTGGGTTAGCTACAGAATGTAATAAAAAGTGTATAGCTATATTAGATAAACCTGTTGTGATTTAGAAGACAGGTAGTTTTGATAATTTTGGATTGATGATTTCCTGTGGTGAAGGAAGGTGTTAGAGGCTGAAGGCATTTGAATGGATTAGTATAGACTGATAGGGTGTCTGTTTATAGTATAATTTTGTTTAGCTGCTAGTAAGTGAACTGGGAAAGGTTTTGTGAAAGGGGGTTGCTTTACAAATGTAACAAAATTGGATAGAATAGATTTAACAAGCAGTGGTAGTAAGCAATGTATGTGATAAGTAGGGGTTTTTATATGCTGTCTGGAATAAGCTGAATGATCGGTGTGACTGATTATAAGAAATGCCTGTATAAGATGTGGATTATTGAGTAAAGATGAGGTGCTGTAAAAGAGGCAGTAGGGAAGAAGAAGGTCAAATAATTTAACTTAGTGTGAGAAATATGTTGGACATATGCATGAAAGGATGCATAACTGTTTTTCATTCATTGTGAAAGAAAGTTTGTTTTTGATTGAGTGTGAATGAGTGTATATACTAAAACATGGATATTGGAATAACATAAATAAGGGAATACAGTGGTTGGGATGAATAACCTGATATTGTTGATAACAAAAGTAAATCTGGTGTACCTGGTGAAGAAGGTACTCCAGGACAAGCTGATATTAGTAGTAGTCAGCCCTGCTGGCTTTAGTGGTGTTGCTGGGTTTTTTTTGTTTTGAATTACTTGGTTTTCCTGTTGACCAGGAATCTCCAGGCGAGCCTGGTGAACCTGGTTAAACAGGGCCTCAAGGTTTTTGTGGTTCAATAGGTTCTTTTTGGAGAATCTGGATCTTGTGATCCAGGGTCTTATGGCAAATATGGTGGTACAAGGTTTAGGTGGTGATATTAGTCTCCACTGGTGCACCTGGTCTGATGGGTCTATGAGGACTTCCAGGACAATTTGGAAGCCCAGGTCTAGGTCTTCTTGGTTCAACTGGACCTGATGGTTGCCCTGGTCCAGCTGATCCAGCTGGTCCACAAGGTGAACCTGGTAATATTGAATTCCCAGGACCAAAGGGTCTTTAATGGTGAACTTGGAAAATCTGGAGAGGAGAGTATTTCTGGATCTCAGTGTACTGTTTGAATTCAAAGGAATGAGAGGACTAATTGTAGTAGGTAACCTGCTGGCTGGTTATTTCAGTGAATAGAGGAAAAAAAAAAATGCCAGCAGTTGAGATATGTATTTGGGTAAGAATTGAATCCTTTAAGTGGATGGGTGAAAGCATTTTCATTTGTAATGATAAATACTTAAGATAAGAGTGAATATAATAGTAAAATAAATATGCCTTGGTATGGAAAAGTATATGTATATTAATAATGTATATTAATAATGATAGAGGTACACGTTTTATGGTCTATTTAGTAGAATAGGGAACTGAAAAGGATTCCCTTCTGTCTGAGTATATTTGGCAAAGGCTGGGGAGAAAATTGAATCCCAGAAGCAGTATAAAGTTATAACAACTTTGAAACGTTTACCTTTAGCATTTGTATGTGTATAAATGTTTGTGCAATGTATATTTAAATGTGTAATACTGGAACGAGATGCACTGAGATGCTAAATTGTCTCTGAAACAACTAAAAGAACTTGTCCCAGTTTTTTCTCGTTTAAGGTCTGACGGGCTGGTGGCTTATTTACAAGTGCATAATTTTAAGAGTGAGGACTGATTCCTGAGTGAAAACCTTTTAAACACAACTGGAAGCTTATTTGGGACTGTCCATTGAAAAGACTGATAATGATTGAAATGACTGTGCATGCCATGGACACATATGAAGGGTTTTATGCCTGAAGGAATGGACTTTGTCAGTTTATCAGTGTCTCCCGGAAGCAGAGTGAGAGAAAGAAGGACTAAGAAACCTTTTAATGTTTTTTTTTTCATAAATGGAACTTTGGAGGGTGGATTTGTGAATCTGGATAGGAATGTTTTATTTTGCTATTGTCATTTTTATATTTGAATAAGTCACATTTATGTTGTGTAAATTTGTGGATGTAAGCCCCTGAATTCAGAGTGTTAGTGTATACAATACTATCACATATACACATGACATGCAACTATACGCTGGGGGGGCCTAGTACACATAATACATAGCAGCATGAATGTGATAATAAAGTTGGTGATTGTTTTGTGGAATGTTATACTGTACACAAAGGGGATGGGATTAGAGGCTGTGTTATCTAATCACCTGGTGATAGGATAGCAGCTCTGTTGCCATACCGGACATGATCATTTGTATACACAAACATAATCACTAGTATTAATTGACCCAGATTTGAAAACTGGAAATATGCCTCAGATCCACTAGCTATGAAGTGGAAGTTATTTATAAGTAATATTTTTATAAATATAGATTACACACCTTTGTATGAGAAGTGAAGGATTATAGAAGAAGAATCATTATTGCTATATCATGAAACAAAAACACCTTCCAAACTGGTATTTTTATACAATGTAGCCTTAGCAAAACTGTGCAATAAGCTATGTGAATGAAATGAGACGAAGTTAAGCAAGGGAGATGGGAGACACATTAGGAAAAGGGGAATTAACATATCCAGATACAATGTATATATGTCCCCTATTGTTTGAAGAAGTCAAGATTGTTATGAAATCTAACTTGCAAGGGTGATTACTTGGGATGCCCTAAATGGACAGAGTAAAATATGCCTGGTGATTGTAGGGAAATATGTTACCAGCTAATTAGTATGTAACATATAGGCAAGAGGTGTGAACACAATTATCCATAGAGTTGCTGGAAAGGGAAAAAAGCTGAAGCCCTAAGACAAGTGGGGTTTTATTTGGTGACTTATATGTTCATGCTTATGCATTCTTGTAACTGGATGAGATGAGCCCTGCACAATAGACAAATCTAACATTTATGGAGGTAACATTTTTTTTGTAAACAAATGGGTCATTTGTGAAAAGGTAACTGAGCAGAAAAAAATCATTCTACACTATAACATGATAGTCATGTATTAGTAGGCATTACATAAACATGTCCCAGAAGGTGGAGAAATGGTATATGTACCCCATTATAAGCATATACCAAGATAATGGTTTATTTAGAGGCCTATCTTTACAAAAATTGTTTGATCAAGGCCCGGAGAATAGAATGTAATTGGTGACATATCCCACACTTATGGATAAGATACAAGGAGTAGTAAGGTGGGAGTAGTATAAACATATAAGATGATTTGTTGAGTATACGTCCCTGGTATGCCTTAAGGAACTCAACTTAAGCAAATGAGGTATTGTACCTGTGCAATAGAAAGGGAGATAATGAATCGATAATGTAAAATAGAGTGACCATAAAGACATATGGATATAGCCATGGGAGATGAGTTATTCAAGTAGAAATAAAGCACAAGGAACTGTAGTTAAGAGTAGAATCATACAATGCTGCATCTAGTGACATATGGAACACCCCAACTCTTGGTTGCCAGACTCATTTGTAGGAGTTATTATAAGCATTGTATTATGTTTGCTTACATGTATTTGTATTAAATGTATTCCTTGTTGTATTAACTGTGGGACAGTCCTATGGAAGAAAATGTGTAAAAGAGGGAAAAAGATAGGGGTTGTTAATGACCTTACCTCCAATAGGGAGGTTCGCATTATGATGCAGGATATCTAACTGCTGTGAATCATCTGACTGTTGTAAAACATCAGTCGGATGGAAAGAGGAGTAGGGATTGTAAAGAGTATATAAACAATGTATAAGCAATATACTTAAAAACTTATAGTCTACAAATGTATTCTAGAGGACATTGTACTTTTCACCTCTGGCACCCTTGGTCAGTAAGGAAGTTGCGAAAGATGGAGAAAAACATGTTTATTGCAAACCAGTCTGCTGACAAAGTTAGTTATGAGCCAAAGAGATCAGGGTGACCGAAAAACAAATATGATAGATGATTCTGAGGAAAAGTTGGGAATAACATTAAGAAATAGGAAGTTGGCTGAAAATGATATGTCCATATATGGAGAGGAAGGGGGTGTAAATTAGACATGAAATTACTATAAAAGATGGTTCTTGAAGTTAGGTACTTTACCTTTTTAAGTACACCTTTTGAGTGTCTTCAATTGGTCCTGATATGATACAGTGTTATCATATTGGTGTCTTTATGTTATGTGTTGATATATGTTATGTGTTGATATATGTTATGTTTAATAAATGTTTCTATGATATATATATCATGTGGTCTTTTAGCTTTTATTCTCATGGTCTGGGGAATTTTTTTAACAGGGGAAAACACTGAAAGTGAGGGCACTGAAATGCCAAATGGTCAAACCATCAAGTGCCATCAGCCAGAAGCCTACAGATACTTGGGCATCTTGCAACTGGATAATATCAAGCATGGTCATGTGAAAACTGTGATCAGCAAAGAGTACATCCAGAGGACCAGAAAAATTTTGAAGAGCAAACTGAATGGTGGCAACACTATCAAGACTATAAATACTTGGGCCATACCTGTCATTAGATACACAGCTGGCATAGTGAACTGGACTCAAGCAGAGCTGGACAACTTGGACAGGAAAACCAGAAAATTAATGACAATCCATCATGCACTACGCCCCCGCAGTGATGTTGACAGGCTGTATTTACCAAGGAAAATAGGCAGCAGAGGATTTTTGCAAGTGAAGCAGACAGTGGAAGAAGAGAAGCATGCATTAGCTGACTATGTGAAGGAGAGCACAGAGTCAGCGTTGATGGAGGTCAACTAATAGGAAGCTTCTCAAGGTGAAGCAAACCAAGGACCAGTATAGAAAAACTGTAACTCAATGTCGTATGGACAGTTGGCTGAACAAAGCATTGCATGGCCAATTCTTGGAGAAGATTGAAGGCAAAGTAGATAAGGAAAAGACCTGGTCATGGCTTACAAGTGGAACACTCAAAAAGGAGACAGAAGGACTAATACTGGCGGCACAAGAACAGGCCATTAGAACAAATGCTGTCAAAGCCAGAATTGAAAAATCAACAGACGATCTAAAGTGCAAACTCTGTAAGGAAACAGATGAAACAATCGATCACATACTCAGCTGCTGCAAAAAGATCGCACAGATTGACTACACGCATAGACATGATGCTGTGGCACAGATGATCCACTGGAACTTGTGCCGGAACTACCATTTACCAGTGGCAAAGAACTGGTGGGATCATAAGCCCGAAAAAGTGGTCGAAAATGAGCAAGCAGAACTACTGTGGGACTTCCAACTTCAGACTGACCGAATTCTGAAGCATAACACACCAGACATTGTGATCGTGGAGAAAAAGAAAGTATGGAGCATCAACATCGCAATCCCAGGAGACAGCAGAATTGAGGAGAAGCAGCTAGAGAAATTAGTGAAATACGAAGATCTAAAAATCGAGCTGCAACAACTCTGGCATAAGCCTGTGAAAGTGGTCCCAGTGGTACTTGGCACGCTGGGCACAGTACCAAAGGATCTCAGCGGATATTTGAAAACCATCGGAATTGACAAAATCTCCATCTGTCAATTACAAAAGGCCGCTTTACTGGGATTGGCAAACATAATTCGCCGCTACATCACGCAGCCCTAGGTGCTTGGGAAGCGCCCGACTGGTGATGAAATACGAAATCCAGCATAGTGATCTCATTTGCTGTGTTGTACTGACATAATGATGATGATGATGATGATGATGATGATGATGATGATGATGATGATGAGCAGGAGGAGGAGGAAGAAGGAGGAGGCGGTAGGGAAACAGTTCCTGGAACAGAGCACTAGTTCTCTTTAAAAAATACTTAGCTGTATTTTTAGTGCCCCATTCTTCGTTTCCATCCCTAATCATTTCAACCCCCAGTGGCAGGGAGTTCCAAGGACCAACACACCATGCATTCCCACCCCATTTGGAAAATTTAGGGTGTCCCCTTCTGCGTGGTTTTGGCGCTGCAGTAACCCCTCCCCTCCCCGTGCGACTTCCAGCCTCGCTTCCCATCCTCTGAACCAGCCTCCTGTCGCACCACTCCAGTACCCATAAATCACGTCCTGATTATGACAGCAAATAGTGACCAATAAAAAGGCTGTAAGCACCTGCTTTTTATCTGGCCTATTACGTCCAGCAGCCGCTAATGAAAAACAGATCTGCTGCAGATACAATCATCCATTACATTTACGTGGCCGGTGCCAGGCCAGTGACGGGGGCGCCTCTCTTAATGTCTTTATTTCTCTCTCTAGATTTTCAAAGGCCGCCACCGTTCCGGCTCAGCGGAGCACAATATCAGAAATTAGTCTCTCAGCCACTTGTTCTAGCGAGGCTCTGCTGCAGAAATGCCGTTCCATAAATCACCGCATTTAAAGGCCCTCGCATGCAGAAAATAAACATGCCGTGTGTGTGTGTGTGTGTGTGTGTGTGTTTGTTTGTGTGATGTTTCTCTTCTGACAACCTGTTTTCTTCTGACATGTAAAACCTGTGTGTTTTACACTTCGGAATGTGTAAAATGTGTGTCCTGCTCAGGAAAGTCCCATATTTGCCATAAAGAAATAATTTTAAAAAACAAATGAACTAGAATATTCTGTCCGCACTACGGGAACTGATTTGGAGTTTATGCAAAGTATCTTTGGAGTTTCTCAAATCACTTCAGTCGTGGTGTTGATATTGATATCATATATAATAGAATAGAATAGAATTTTTATTGGCTAGGTGTGATTGGACACACAAGGAATTTGTCTTGGTGCAGATGCTCTCAGCGAACATAAGGAAAAAGATACATTTGTCAAGAATCATGTGATGCAACACTTAATGATTGTCATAGGGGTCAAATAAGCAATGAAGAAACAATATTAATAAAAATCTTAGGATACAAGCAACAAGGTCCAGTCATACAGTCCTAAGTGGGAGGAAAAGGATGATAGGAAAGATGAGAAAAAACTACTAGTAATAGAAGTGCAGATTTAGTAAAAAGTCTGACAGTGTTGAGGGAATTATTTGTTTAGTAGAGTGATGGCGTTCGGGAAAAAACTCTTCTTGTGTCTAGTTGTTTTGGTGTGCAGTGCTCTTTAGCGACGTTTTGAGGGTAGGAGTTAAAACAGTTTATGTCCAGGATGCGAGGGGTGAGTAAATATTTTCCCTGCCCTCTTTTTGACTCATGCAGTATCCAGGTCCTCAATGGAAGGCAGGTTGGCAGCCATTGTGTTTTCTGCAGTTCTGATTCTCCTCCGAAGTCTGTGTCGGTCCTGTTGGGTTGCAGAACCAAACCAGACAGTGATAGAGGTGCAGGTGACAGACTCAACAATTCCTGTCAAACTGTATCAGCAGCTCCTGGGGAGTTTGAGCTTCCTGAGCTGGCACAGAAAGAACATTCTTCGTTGTGCTTTTTTGATGATGTTTTTGATGTTAGGTGATATGGATAAAATTGAACAGGCCCAACGACTGGCTACAAAAATGGTGGAAGTTCCAGAAAGATCCAGAAAGATCACCCATTAGAATTTATACTGAAAATGAATAAAATGAACCATTGATTTGGGGGAGTCATGTCCAATTTTACAACTTTTGTTTCTGCCACAGTCATTAAATGAATCATGCTGTTGTTAAGTGAATCTCGCTTCCCCCACTTGCTTGTCAGAAGATGCCAAAGGGATCATATGACTCCCAAAATGCTGCAGCTATTCATAAATAAAATCCCGGCTGCCAAAGCGCCTAAATTTTGATTGCATTAATTGTGGTAGTGCTGCAAGGGTCGTAATTGCAAGGACTAGCCTACGTCATTTCTCCCAATGCCATTGTAACTTTGGATGCTTGGTAAGTGAATAGTTATAAGTTGAGTTTCAAAAAGCCAGGCAACCAGAATTTGACAATACAAACAAGAGTAGTAGATGCTTAAAACTTATCAGGAAAGACTTCATGGACTCAATCTGTATAGTCTGGAGGACAGAAGGGAACATTTAAATATGTGAAAATGAGGTTCAGGGGGAAAGCATTTTTAATAGGAAAGTGAACATAAGAACAAGGGGGCACAATCTGAGGTTAGTTGGGGGAAAGATCAGAAGAAACATGAGAAAATATTATTTTACTGAAAGAGTAGGAGATGCTTGGAATAAACTTCCAGCAGACGTGGTTGGTAAATCCACAGTAACTGAATTTAAATATGCCTGGGATAAATATATATCCATCCTAAGATAAAATACAGGAAATACAATTTTAAAATTGTTTTCCCCCTCTTCCTTGCAAAGAATTTGGCATGTCCACCTCCTTTATTTCCATGGAAAAATGTCCCTAAAATAGAATAGAAGAGAGGCAGGTAACTGTGTTTTGAACATTCTTATCCATCAGGATGGTAAGAGACATATAATTAAATGTTGTTACTTTAATGCACAGGACCGTGAAGGCAGATGCATTTTAATTACCGGTTATTAATTGTTTGGTGGTCTTCGTAGCCTCTTTACATCGTATTAGTTCAACGTGCCACTTGCTAACACAGTCTTCATTTTTTTTCCCTTAATGATAATGGTAGATTTTCCTGTAAAATGGTGGAAAGAAAGAGATAGCAATTGGAAGAATAGACTGTAGTTCTTTGAATTGACCAGAGTTTTATTTTTATTTTTATTTAATTGTTTTTGATAGGCATGTATAGATATAAGTACAGTGGTACCTCTGCCTAAGAATGCCTCTACTTACGAACCTTTCTACATAAGAACCGGGTGTTCAAGATTTTTTTTTGGCCTCTTCTCAAGAACCATTTTCCACTTTTAAACCCGAGCCTCCAAAACTGTAACTGGAAAAGGCAGGGAGAAGCCTCTGTGGGGCCTCTCTAGGAATCTCCTGGGAGGAAGCAAGGCTGGAAAAGGCAGGGAGAAGCCTCCGTGGGGCCTTTCTAGGAATCTCCGGGGAAGAAATAGGACTGCAAAAGGCAGGGAGAAGCCTCCATGGGGCCTCTCTAGGAATCTCCTGGGAGGAAACAGGACTGCAAATGGTGGGGAGAAGCCTCTGTGGGGCCTCTCTAGGAATCTCCTGGGAGGAAACAGGGCCTCCATGTATGTGGTTTCCCCAATCACACACATTATTTGCTTTACATTGATTCCTATGGAGAAAATTGCTTCTTCTTACAAACTTTTCTTTTTAAGAATCTGGTCACGGAACGAATTAAGTTTGTAAGTAGAGGTACCGCTGTTTATACAAGATAATGAATGTATGAAAAGGAAGATTATGAATACATGAAATGGATAAGAATAAATTGGGTTTAGGACAAGGTCGGCAGGCACAGTGGTGCACTTATGCATGCCCCTTACAGACCTCTTAGCAATGGGATGAGGTAGACTGTAGACAGTCTAAGGTTAAAGTTTTGGGGGTTTGGGGGAGAAGCCACAGAGTCAGGTAACGCATTCCAGGCATTGTCCACTCGTATTTTCTGCAACTGAGTTTCAAACAGTTTACATTGAGTTTAAATCTATTTTATTCTCATGTATTGTTGTGGTTGAAGCTGAAGTAGTCATTGACAGGACATTGTAGTAGATAATTTTGTGTACTACACTTAGGTCAGACAAAAGGCGGCGTAGTTCTACGTTGTCTCAGCCCAAGATTTCAAGCCTGCATCTTGTATTTTCTCATTTTTCACTGTCTTAGCCAATCTTCTTTGAAAGGTAGATTGATCTGCGAAGGGATTGTTCTATGCCAGTGATGGTGAACCTATGGCATGGGTGCCACAGGTGGCAGGTGGAGCCATATCTGCTTGCACGTGAGCCATTGCCCTAGCTCAGCTCCAATATGCATGTGTGTATCAGCCAGCTTATTTTTGGCTCACACAGAGGCTCTGGGAGGGCTTCCAAAGAGCCTCCGGGGGAATAGGGGAGGGTGTTTTTACCCTCTCCCCCGCCCCCCGGCTCCAGGGAAGCCTTTGGAGCCCTGGGAGGGTGAAACACAAACCTAGTGGGCCCACCAGAAGTTGGGAAAGAGGCTGTTTCCGGCCTCCAGATGACTTCTAGGGGATGGGGATGCTGTTTTCACCCTCCCCAGGCATTGAATTATGGGTGTGGGCACTCGCGCATGCACAATAGTGGTCGCCCAGGCTCTTTCGGCACCCAAGGAAAAAAAGGTTCGCCATCACTGTTCTATGCCTTTTCTGGATTGGTGGCCCAGTCCTGGGAAGGGGATGGTTTTGTGAGGGGCAAGCACACATGCGGGCACAACTTCATTTATGCAAGCGGCGGGAATATTTGCCAGCTACTTGCACGAGTGGGTCTGTGAGCACCAGTGCCCGCTGCCCACATGAGTCGGGCTTGTGCACACATACACACCAGCCTGTCATTCATGTGGCGCGGTTGCTAGTGGGACGGGCCTACATGTTGGGGGGCCCTGTTGTAGACAGTCAGAGATTGCCCATTGACTGAGATTGTCCCAAATATGGTGCATTGAATCAGTTATGTGTGCCTGATAGCATAATCAGAGTCCTTTCATGGGCTGTCTGTCATTCATGAGTGCAAGGAAGTGTACAGTAGATGTGCCTTTATTTATTGCATTTATATGCCACTCACTCCAAAACGGACTCTGAGTAGCTAACAAAAGGAATAAATACAATACAAGTACAGTGGTACCTGTACTTATGAACTTAATTTGTTCCGTGACCAGGTTCTTAAGTAGAAACGTTCTTAAGAAAAAGCAATTTTTCCCATGGAAATAAATGTAAAAGCAAATAATGCATGCAAACCCATTAGGAAAGAAATAAAAGCTCGGAATTTGGGTGGAAGGAGGAGGAGGAAAAAGAGGAGGAGGACAGTTGCTGCCAAAGGAAGAAGGTAAGGTGAGGGGAATCAAAAAACTCCAAAACTTTAAGGTTTTTTTTAAAAAAGAGTGACTCTGAGACAGTGAGGAGGAGCATGCACCTCCAATACACCCGGCCTGAGGCTGCCTCCCATACACTGGCTCCCATACACTGGCTCCCATACACTGGCTCCCATACACTGGCTGCTGCTGCTGCTACCTGCTTCCTCTTCCTTCCCATGCTGAAGGGCTCCCTTCTCCTCTCACCCGCTCGCTTTGTAGCTGGCATCTTTCCTTCGCTGTGGTGACTCCTCGGCTGCCCAGAGCGAATGGAGCGTTTCTTTTCTCTGGGCGCTGGCAGAGGTTTATTCCCTGACCAAGCACCAAGAGAAAGGAAAATGCTTCGTTCACTCTGGACTGCCAAAGCCTCCTTAAGCGCCACCAAAAGGCTCCTCTGGCTGGCCAGATGGCTTGGGTTAAAGGGGGAATGGCAGGAAACTGGCCGGGCCTTCATGTTGCTCTCAAATTTCCTGGGGAATTTTTCCAGGCTCAGGTTCTTAAGTGGAAAATAGTTCTTGAGAAGAGGCAAAAAAGATAGATAGATAGATAGATAGATAGATAGATAGATAGATAGATAGATAGATAGATAGATAGATAGATAGAGGTGATAGGGCAGCTTAGGTGGGTATCTTTCCTGCCCTGACCTTATTTTCCAGGTTGGGGGCCAAAATGGTGAGATGACAGACAGCGGTTGCCAGAAGCCGCCACCGGCAGACTGGAAGACAGCGATGGGGACCTTTAATGGACTGCACTGAATAAAACATGAAGTTTTTCTTAATCATGTGCTGATTAAAACGATGTGTTAATATTATCTCTTGTCACCTTGGGAGAGCGGAGGTCGAGTGGAGGCACCTGGGGAGGGAAGAGGAAGGCACGAAACGGGAAGAGTCGGGAGACCTTCAGAACTAGAGAAGTCACCGGAGTCATCAAACCATACGGGGCCCTCCCAGTCCACTGAGACGTTGACCATGTGAACTTTCTCTGATTTCGGTTGAGAAGTCAGGATGAGCCCAGAGGTTTGGATGGGCTTGCGTCTGCTCCACCGAAATGGGTTTTCCAAGTGGCATGGACGGTTTAGATCGCCTTTTTTGTGACTTATGCAGAATTGTAGGAATCGTAGGTGAGCCCCTCTTGGGTTCAAGCAAAAATGTTAGCATACCTTTCCTTAAGAAAGTCACAGCAGTGCAGCTTTGGAAGGGATACCAAGCACCATCTAGTCTAACCTTCTACTCAATATGCAGGAGAACCAATGAGGATCTACATGGGGCTACCTTTGAAGAGTGTTCGGAGACTGCAGGTAGTACAGAATGAAGCCACGCAAGCAATCATGGGCCTTCCGAGTTATGGCCATGTCTTTACAGCACTCCACATGCTGCACTGGTGGTCAATTGGTCTCCGAATACAATTCAGAGTGTTGGTTATGACCTATAAAGCCCTACATGGCATAGGATCAGATTACCTACAGGACCGCCTTCTGCCTCATACATCCCAGGGGCCGGTCAGGTCCCACAGAGTCGGCCTTCTCCAGGTCTCCTTAGCCAGAAAATGTTGTCTGGTGGGGCTTAGGGGAAGAGCCTTCTCTGTGGCAGCCCCAGCCCTTCGGAACAAGCTCCTCCCAGAGATTCGTACTGCCCCCACTCTCCTTGCCTTCCGCAAAGCTCTGAAGACCCACCTCTGCTGTCCGGCTTGGGGCTATTGAATCTTTGACATCTTGCCCCATCCAATGAATGAATGTCGGATGTGTGACGTGTGAACCTGTTTGTTGAGTTTTTAACGATTGTTTTTTTAGAATGCAATTTTATGTAGATTTCTAATATGCTGTAAACCGTCCTCAGTCTCAGGAGAAGGGCAGCATAGAAATTGAATGAGGGAATGAATGAATGAATGAATGAATGAATGAATCCATTGATTTGTGTATGTTGATACCCAACATACTCGTGGAAAGGAGCACATGATAGCATTGTTCCAACATCTGAAGGGCTGCCACAAAGAGGAGAGGGGTCAACTTATTCTCCAAAGCACCAGAAGGCAACAGAAGCAACAATGGATGGAAACTAATCAGATCTAGAGCTATGGAGTAATTATCTGACCATGAGAACAATTAACCATTAGGACGGCTTCCCTCCAGAAGTTGTGGATGCTCCAGCACTGGAATTTTTCAAGAAAACACTGGACAACCATTTTTTCCAGAATGGCATAGTCTCCTGCTTGAGCAAGGGTTGGTTCTAGAAGACCTCCAATGTGCCTTCCCTTTCAACTCTGCTAGTCTGTTATTTTCATTTGGGCAGAGGTGTTTTCTTCACTTTTCTAACCTGCCAAGGACTTAATCTTTCAGCCACCATCAGATTCATTTGCACCTAGCGAGGAAGTTCAACCCGTCCATCCAGAAAAATCTCATTCTTGATGGGCTCCAAATGGATTCAACAGATTTTGAGGGCATATGCCAACACAGCAATCGTCCTTCCCAAACGAATTTTCCTCCCTCCTCTGGTAGCCACAAGACTCAACAAGGAATGAACAGTAACTAAAAACACTGATGCCACATTCATTGGTGGTTTTCATTGGGAAGACAAATAGTTTCTGTGGAATTGCTCAGAGTGTGCGAAATGGGGCCTTGCAGACCCACGGCTGTCAGACCCATCTATCAATGTCTCCTCTGGACTTGCGATGATTGGCAGCCTGCTTTTTGTGCTGTCAATCAAAACCTGCAAGGATTCGGAATAGGGAAAATGGAGATTAGAGCTTGGAAAAATGCGTACACTGTGTTAAAAAAATGGGACTGGTGTGGTTTTGTGCTCCCCTCTTAAGAGGGGAAGGAAAAAGTTTCTTGTCAACATGGTTTGGAAGCTTCCTAGGATGGTTGGTAGGGGTTTTGTGACATTTTTGGAGGCCAAAATTTTGGAATACAAAAGGCGGAAGAAGCAACAGATGTATACTAAATCAAAGAGAGATCCAACCTAGAAATAAGGAGAAATTTCCTGACAGTGAGAACAATTAACCAGTGGAACAGCTTGCCTCCAGAAATTGTGGATGCTTCTTCACAGGAGGCTTTTAAGAAGAGATTGGACAGCCACCTGTCTGAAACGATATAGGGCAGTGATGCAGAACCTATGGCATGGGTGCCACAGGTGGCATGAGGAGCCTTCCAAGGCATACCCATATTTCATCATAACTCTGCAGACTGCACTGGCTGCCGATCAGTTTCCAGACCCAATTCAAAGTGTTGGTTATGACCTACAAAGCCCTACATGGCATCGGACCAGAATACCTCCAAGACTGCCTTCTGCCGCATGAATCTCAAAGTCCAGTAAGGTCCCACAGAGTTGGCAACCTCAGGGTCCCATCAACCAGACAATGTCAGTTGGCGGGACCTAGGGGAGGAGCCTTCTCTGTGGGGGGGCCAGCCCTCTGGAATCAGCTCCCCCCGGAGATTTGCACTGCCCCCACCCTCCTTGCCTTTCATAAGCTTCCATAAAAGTTTAAAGACTTATTTATGCTGCCAGGCCTGGGGCCATTAGATCCTCCCCCCCCCCCCGACCCACGAGTGTTTTAGTGTGTTTCGTGAAATGAATGGTAATGAATGTTTTTAATTATACTAGAAATTTTTATTATTATTATTTATTAGATTTGTATGCCGCCCCTCTCCACAGTTTTTCAGTGATATTAATTGGATTCCAGATGTATTGTTACGTTTCTTGATATGTTGTGAGCCGCCCTGAGTCCTCAGAGAGGGGTGGCATACAAATCCAATTAATAAATAATAAATAATAATAAATAAATGTTTGCCTGCACATGAGCCGTTGCCCTAGCTCAGCTCCAACGTGCATGTGTGTGCCAGCCAGCTGATTTTTGGCTCACACAGAGGCTCTAGGAGAGCGTTTCTGGCTTCCAAAAACCTCCTGGGGGATGGGGGAGAGCATTTTTACTCTCCCTCAGTTCCAGGGAAGCCTTTGGAGTGTGGGGAGGGTGAAACACGAGCCCACTGGGCCCACCAGAAGTTGGGAAACAGGCCATTTCTATCCTCAAGAGAGCCTCCGGGGAGCAGGGGAAGCTGTGTTCGCCCTCCCCAGGCATTGAATTATGGGTGTGGGGCGCATGCGCACGCACACACTCTTTCGGCATCTGAGGGGAAAAAGGTTTGCCATCACTGACATAGGGCCATGGCGGCGAACCTAAGGCATGTGACACAGCCTTGCGTAAGGCCGTTTTTGCCTTCAGCAGACTTCCCTGAAGCCTCCAGAGTGCGAAAAATGGCCCAACAAGCAAACTGGAAGTTCAAAAAACCAGACTTCCGGTTTGCCCGTTGGCCTGTTTTTCACACTACGTAGGCTTCAGGAAAGCCTTCTGAAGTCTTTGGACAGCGAAAGACATCCCAACGGGCCAAGTTCAGAAAGGAACTTCCATTTGACCCGTTTGGCAATCTTTCTCTGTCCCCAGGCTTCAGAAGTCTGGAGGCTTCAGTGAGTCCTGTTCAGATGTGCGGGTGACAGTGGTGTTTGTATGTTTGTGTGCATGCAGGAGGGCAGCACTGGTGTTGTATGTCCGGATAAATGCAGAGTAACGCAGGAGGACTAGATAAGATATCAGAATATAATGTGGCAATTAATGAACCGGATAAATGACGAAGAAATACTTGTATAAAACGGTAGTTTTACTGTTCAGTACAAAATATCTTCTGCTTCAGTTTTCTATATACAGGAACTTTACATATATTCAGCTTATTTACAAGTAGATACTCAACCAGTCCAGGTTACAAGTAGATACTGAACCAATCCAGGTTTCTGCGTATCACTGCTACTACTCTACTCAATATTTAACTCATGCTCAAACTGCTCCAGCCAGCCAACTAACAACCATCAACAGCAAACAACAGCAGACAGAAAAAACAATCGTGGTGAAAAGTTGATTTGCATCTTATAATGCTCTGGCCCAATCAGGTTGCAGTTCACACCCTATGACTCAGCATTAGCATGCTTACATTCTACCTTTTACCTTAAATGACAATACAATGAAATATCACCCAGGATTGCTAATCCTGACATTGTGCATATGCGCCGGGGGGCATGTGCGTGGCATGTACGCTAGCTTGTACACAAACATCCTTTTGACACATGAGCCAAAAACAGTTCACCATCACCGGTATAGGGGTTGGACTAGCAGACCTTCAAGGGCCCTTCCAACATTGTAGTCTGTTAAAAGTTCAACAAAAAGTTTCAAATTTGAGCGCAGTGTGAGCAATGGGCTTGCCATCGGCTATTTTCAACTGGATCACCACAATATCCTCCCATAGTTTGAGTTACGTCTGGAACTGGGCTGAGATGGCTTGTCCCAGAGAAAGAAGGAGAACATTCGAGGAGGTTATAAATGTTGCCCCATCAAAGTTAGAAGACCATTTTATCGGATATTCTCCCCAGAACAAGCCATGATAGTCCTTCACCTTCCAACCAAGCCTGCCTATTTTGTTTCGTAGGCTTTACAATAATTCAAAGAAAGAAACAACCAACTGTAATTGTGATAAGATGCTGTGGAACTTTGAAAACATTTAGCGAAACGCTCCCTTTCCCCTTCCTCAAATACATGATGGATAATAAAAGTTTACACATTTTTCAGTTCTCTCCTGTGGCATAAAATACAAGTGCCTTCTCTTTAAATCTAAAGACCCTAAACCAGTAGATTCACAAGGGGGAAAAAACCAGGAAATGTTACAAACATTTGCATTTTTTTTAAAAAAAGAAAGAACGTCTGTCCAGATTTAGAAAGACAAATTGTATTTATCTCTCTCTCTCGCTCTATGGCTGCGTTTGAAAACGGGTATTACGAACGGTTACCTTTGGCGCGCTACTGTGAAAATATTGGTATTCTGTTGGGCTGTTATCTAATCAGAAGAGATGCAATTCCCAGCTGGTAAATTTAATCAGAACATTGCATTTCACTGACAATGTTTTTAGAGGAGAAACACAGCTTCTAAATAAAGAACCCCTTCGAAGTGGTTGTGGAGCCGAGCTGTGAGCGGGCCTCCCAAAATAATCTTGAATTCTTGGCCTTGCGGTCAAAATGAGAGGTTTCTTTAGATTATGCGCCTACCCCGTTGACTTTAAATCTCCATCCCTTCATAATCATGCTGTGGACACATTTTTCCCATGCTTTCCAAAATATGTGCGTTATAAATAAAAATGGAAATTCTGTCGGTTAGGACAGAACAAATTTCGGTTCTCAGGTTTTCATTTTTTTTTGCTGAAGAGAATATTTAAGAAATTGGCACAATGAATTAGTTGCGTTTATCCTGGATCCCTGGTGGAAATTGGGCACATCTTGGATCCTAATCGATCACTTTCTGTCCACTGGTGGGGGACCAGAGGCAAAAAAATAAAAGATATCCAGCTATTTTGCAGATTTCAAGGATTTAATAGAGGAGAAATTGAGAAAATGCAGAGATTCACTTGTAGGAGAAATAGAGTGAAGGCTGTGCTAAGAAATATGAGCCAGCCGTGTGTAGCAGCTGTAAAAACAGCCAACCCAGTTCTAGGCTGCATTAACAGAAGGATAGAATCAAGGTCACGTGAAGTGTTAATACTACTTTATAAGGCCTTGGTAAGGCCACATTTGGAATACTGCATTCCAAGCGTGGTCACCACAATTGTAAAAAAGATATTGAGACTATAGAAAGAGTGCAGAGAAGAGCGACAAAGATGATTAGGGGACTGGAAGATAAAACATATGAAGAATAGTTGGAAGAACTGGCTGTATCAGTGATGGGCAACCTTTTGAGCTTGGTGTGTCAAAATTCGCCAAAAAACCGAGCATAACTCGGGTGGTGTGTCACCTTGAGAAAAAAAACATATTTTGTGATATTTATAGTTTAAATAACAAATATGTATAATTATTTAACTTACCTGCTTAGTGACTTCTTTGTTAATCTGTCAGTTGGTTTCTTTTGTTGGTCTTGCTATTATTTAACTTGTGTGGGGTGCAAAATGATCTGCCATTTTTTTCTATAATGCCCTACATCTCAGTCCATGTCTCTTGAAAGGGTCGGCTACTGCTACTACCACTTCCTTTACTTAACCTTGGTTTTTTATTTTTTGGCTTCTCCATCAGAGGGGCAGTGACAGAAGATTTATAGATAGCCCTGCAGGCAATTAGGGGTTAACTGTCTTTTAGGAAAGGGCAGAGTTAATAAGCAGAAATAGGGGTTAATAAGGGTGCGCAACAGTAATAGTGGTGAAATGGAGTCTGTACTATGCTGCAAGATGGCGTTCCTTATGTAAATTAATGGCGGGAAACGGCACCCATAGCACAGGCCTCTTCCAGCCTCCCCCTCACTTATCTCAGTAATGGCCAATCACACATTCATGACACCCCAGAACCTTTCACTGGAGGATGGTTGCTGTAGTAATCACAGGACCTCCAGACAGCGATCATAGGACCTCAGATATGCGTCCCCCGCGGCGTTCCGCTGCTCCCTGCTGCGCCAGCCAGAAGTTCGGCCTACCGGAAGTCCCAGGCCTAGACGCTCTGTGCCGGAGCTCTGCTGTTCTGGCCTACAGACCTCCGGCACAGAGTCACTAGTCTACAGTCTACACTACAGCAATTTTTTTATCCTCGGCTACTGCATCCCTGTTCAATATGTTTCCATGGTGTCTCTTAAGGGTTTGTTATCTGCACTTTATATCCCCTGCTTGTGCAGTGTGCTACTGTTTGGTTCCAAAAAAACCCCTCCCCCCTGTGGCAAAAGAAGCATGTTCCCCAGGGTCACGCACCTCCTCCCAGCATCGCTCCGTGCCCCTCCCAGGAGGGCCCACCCCACTATTTGAGAAGCACTCGTTTAGTTCAAGATCTGGAGAGCATCCCAGAGTGGTGCCGAACTTCTGGGTGGAGAGTTCACCAGGCTTCGAACAACAAGGTGTGCATGTGAATTGTGTGGCTTGGGTTTTAAGTCAGAGACCCACCTGAATTGTTGCTGGCCTCTACAAGCCAGGAGTCTTAATCCCGTCGATCTTGCGAAACGGTGCCAGAGGCTGTGCGACGTGTGTTTCTTGTGCTACAAAAGGCCGGGTTGCTTGATGTGATGGCAACCATGTTGAACCACTTTGACAAGTACAAGTATCATGACAGAAGAATGATTGTGGGTCCCTGGTGAGCTAACAGACCTGGATGGCAAACTCCGTGCGCCGTGCACATTCTCTTTCTTTGAAAGGTTGATTGACATACAATGACACGCACTTGCCTCAACGGCAGAATGTGGGTGCGCGTTGCCAGCTGCCGGCCATCTCTCTCTCTGTCTCTCCCTCCCTCTCTCTTTCCCTCTCCCCCTCTGTCTCTGTCTGTCTCTCTCTCTCCCTCTTCTTCATCTCTCTATCTCCGTCTCTCCCTCTCTCTCCCCCTCTGTCTCCCTCTCCCTCTGTCTCCCTCTTCTTCTTCATCTCTCTCTCTCCGTCTCTCTCCCTCTCCCTTTCCCTCTCTCTATCCCCCTCTCTCTCCCTCCCTCTCCCTCCGTCTCTCCCTCTGTCTCCCTCTTCTTCATCTCTCTCTCTCCGTCTCTCTCCCTCTCCCTTTCCCTCTCTCTATCCCTCTCTCTCTCTCCCTCCCTCTCCCTCTCTCTCTCCGTCTCTCCCTCTCTCTCTCTCCCTCCCTCTCTCCCTCTCCCTCCCTCTTCTTCATCTCTCTCTCTCTGTCTCTCCCTCTCTCTCTCCCTCCCTCTCCCTCTGTCTCCCTCTTCTTCATCTCTCTCTCTCCGTCTCTCTCCCTCTCCCTCTCCCTTTCCCTCTCCCTCTCCCTCTCTCTCTCCCTCCCTCTCCCTCTCTCTCTCTCCCTCTGTCTCCCTCTTCTTCTTCATCTCTCTCCGTCTCTCCCTCTCTCTCTCCCTCTCCATCCCTCTCTCCCTCCCTCTCCCTCTGTCTCTCCCTCTGTCTCCCTCTTCTTCTTAATCTCTCTCTCTCTCCGTCTCTCTCCCTTTCCCTCTCTCTCTCTCCCTCTCCCTCTCTCTCCCTCTTCTTCTTCATCTCTCTCTCTCCGTCTCTCCCTCTCTCTCTCCCTCTCTCTCCCTCTCCCTCCCTCTCTCCCTCCCTCTCCCTCTGTCTCTCCCTCCCTCTTCTTCATCTCTCTCTCTCTCTGTCCCTCCCTCTCTCTCTCCCTCCCTCTCTCCCTCCCTCTCTGTCTCTCCCTCTGTCTCCCTCTTCTTCTTCATCTCTCTCTCCGTCTCCCTCCCTCTCCCTCTGTCTCTCCCTCTGTCTCCCTCTTCTTCATCTCTCTCTCTCCATCTCTCCCCCCTCTCTCTCCCTCTCCCACTCCCCCCTCTCGCTATCCGTCTCTTCATCTCCCTCTCTTCCCTCTCTTCCCACTCTCCCTGCCCCTCTCCCTCTCAGTCTCTCTCTCTCTGCTTCCCTCCCTCCCTCTCTCTCCCTCCCCCTTCTCTCTCTCTCTCCCTCCCCCCCTCTCTCTGTCTTCCTCCCTCCCCCTCTCTCTCTTCCTTGTGAGCTTTGCGGTAGGCTTAAAACATAGTAAAAAATTCTGTCTCTGCAGTGGCATCAATAAAATTGGATTGTCGTGTAGGAGGCTAAACGCTGCTCTCCTCCGCGAATGTAAGTAAGAAAGGGAGATGGCAGTTTTCACAACTTGGGTACGTGCAAGGCAGGCAAAAGAGCCCAAAAAATGACTTAATGGTGGGTAGGTAGTTTAATGCTTTCCCAAATGTTGCTTTGTAGTATGGAATCAATTCTGGTGGACTCTTGTTATGGTAGATCTTTGCTAGGACAGTGGTGTCAATTGTGGAGTGGTCCATTGCAGCCTATTATGAATTTTGTTGAGTTTTACAATAGTTTGTAAGGAAAGAACTTCTGTCCTGGGTAGAAAGACTCACAATTAGGCTGAGCTTTGTATGATGAGGAATAGGGTGGTGTAGAATTCTAATTAGTAAATAAATAGAGGAGCAGTCTTGATGAGACCTTCTCCAGATCAGTGATGGACTCTTACGGGTATGATCAGGTATGCAGAACCGGTAGAAAAAAATTAGATTTCCCCCCCCTTTTTTCCCCCTTCTGGGCTCTGTATAGGTTTTTCCTATCGCAGTAAATGTGGTTGAATGTGTATAATTTTAGAAGAGCTGTGCGTGCATTTGTGTACATACAGTTTATATAGTAGATAATGTATATTTTTGTGTGCCTGTGTGTAATATGTATGTACACATATGGCATATATGCATAGAATTAAATAGTATATTTTGGATGTTCAGTAATAGTAAATAGATAGGGAAATTGTATCTCTTTGAGGAGAGGAGAGGCCAGGCATCCTAACCCAAACCCTTGACGTGATTGACATTAAGTTGGCCACTTTTAAGCCAAGTCACATGATCTTTAAGCCAATCCGGTCACATGATCGTCAAGCCACTCCCACCTGGTCACAAGGCTGGCAAGCCTCACCCACAAAATAAGCCACGTCCACAGTGCAGTAATAAATTTTTTTGCATCCCTTCACTGCTCCAGACCCATTATTGGAGTGCTGTACTTCACTGCAAGTTATTTCTGACCATGTTCATCTTGAGATCCCGTCCCAATCCCCTTCCAAGCCTGGTCATCAAATGACATGAAGAAGCCCTTATATGGATTAGAACACTTGAGGAATAATATTTTGTAGGATCTTCATGGCTCAGTTGACCCCTGTTCCAAATTAGACCCTTCCAAGCCACCAATTCCTACTTGGTGGAACATTCCAGGACAGGGGTCTCCAACCTTAGCAACTTTAAGACTTGTGGACTTCAAGTTGGCCACCTTTAAGCCACTCACATGACCTTTAAGCCACACCCCTGGCCACATGATCACCAAGCCACTCCCACCTGGTCACATGGCCAGCAAGCCACACCCATAAAATAAGCCACGCTTATAGTTACCCATACTTCACTGATAGATACACAGAAATTTACAACTACCAAACCTTTCCACCTCCTTGCCATTTATGTGCAGTGGTAAATTGTACATCTCTCTTCCTCCTGAAGTCAATTCTCAGTTTTTTTAGGGGGGGGGGTTGGTGTTAAGGATAAGATTATTTTTGTTACACCACAATGTCAGCTCTTATACTTCCTTTCTATAAGCGGACTCATTGTTCTTATCAATGAGCCCCACCACTGTTTCTTCTTCTTCTGAAGCGCAAGGATTTTGGAGTGCCACCAGAGGGGTTGCAACGACCTTGGCGTGGCTGAGAAGGAAATCTTTGCAGTCCAGACACATTCCATCTCTTGAGCCTGGATCGAAGGTCCCGGAAACAGGCAGAATCATTTCTATGTGCAGAGCACATCTCGGTCTTTTCAAGAGGGAGAAAGGCAGCTTCAGAACTCATTTTTCAGTGTTTGACATAAAGTCTCTTTCGCTCTTTTCACCAAGCTAGATAACTATCAGCAGCTGGAGAGATTAGAAAATATATACACACGCAATTGTATGTACCGAAAGAAAGTCAAAACCAAAAAGAGGTGGAAAGCAACCTGAAGCACCAGGAGGGAAAAAGAAGCTTAGCATAATGTTTGGGTTTTTATTTTTTTGCAAAAGAGCTGCAGGAAAAACTTAGATTTCTTCCGACAGCAAGAAACCTTTCCTGGCCTTCTCTGCGTGCTAAAATTAGGTTGTGATGGCTTTGCAAAATAAAGAAACCACATCGTATGCAAGAGGATAATTGTGCTGTCCCATTCATGCACAAATACACACACACACAAACCTCACAGATGTAAGAAGCCTTTATTAAGGCTTCCGAGCTTGACGTGGTATTCCCCAGCAATTCCCTATGCCGGCACCAGCTCAACCCCAATGAGTTCCACAGGCTACTCATAGAAACAGAGAAGATTGACGGCAGAAAAAGACCTCCTGGTCCATCTAGTCTGCCCTTAGACTATTTCATGTATTTTATCTTAGGATGGATATAGGTTTATCCCAGGCATGTTTAAATTCAGTTACTGTGGATTTACCAACCACGTCTGCTGGGAGTTTGTTCCAAGCATCTACTACTCTTTCAGTAAAATAATATTTTCTCACGTTACTTCTAATCTTTCCCCCAACTAACCTCAGATTGTGCCCCCTTGTTCTTGTGTTCACTTTCCAATTAAAAACACTTCCCTCCTGAACCTTATTTAACCCTTTAACATATATAAATGGTGGCTGGCTAGAGCAGTTTGAGCGCGAATTAGATATTGAGTAGAACTGAGATAGTGATACGAAGAAAACCTGGATAGGTTTAGCATCTACTAGAAACCTGAATTGGTTTTTGTGTTTAATTGTAAACCTGGATTGGTTGAATACCTACTTGTAAGTAAGCTGAATGGAGCTGATGTAAAGTTCCTGTACATACAAGACTGAAGATATTTTTCACTGAAGAGTAAACTACTGTTTTATAGAAACGTGTTTTCATTCATTTATCTGGTCCATTAATTGCCACAGTATATTCTGATATCTTATCTAGTCCTCCTGCATTAATCTGCTTATATATATCTGGACAATGCATCCACATTTTAAAAAAAATATTTCTTTATTTTGTCCAATATACAATAATACACCATGAAGGTTATAGAGGATATACTCGAGTAAAATGTATTAAAGAAAGAAGAGAAGAGAAAATATAGGAATAAAATACTTCAATGAGAGAATAGTGGAAAAGATATAGGGATAGAAGAGAAGATATGTCACATGTCAGGCACCGGACCCAGCTGTTCCTCCTCTTCCTCATCCGCCACCTCATCAGACTTGGGGGCTGTTGACTCTCCATCTGAAGGCTCTGCCTCTGTTTCTCTCTGCATCTCCATTCTCCCTTTCCCCTCGGAGCTCTCAGGTTGCCTTGATGCCGATTGCCGACCCTGACTCCCACTCTGCCGCCTCCTCTGATTCAGGAGTCATCACAATAATTTTTCAAAAGGAAGTGCTAATACAAGCCAAATTCCTACAGCCCACTTCATCCAAATAACTGGGTTTTATTTTCTTTTTCTGAACCATCCAGTAGAGCAGGAACCTAACCCAATCGCCTTCCACATGCAGCACAGCCCTTAAAAAATCAGGGTTAATGCTTCCCAAACTCCCTGGCCTTGATGAAAGAGGAGGTGTGAACTCAGTCCATAAATCAGTGGGGGGGAGAGAGAAAAGAAATATACCGAATTGGAAATGTAGAATAGGGAACGTGTCTGCAAATGCATACATCAGAGGAGAGACAGACGGGGGAAAGGATTCCTGCCTACAAATTGCCAATGCAATGGATTGGATTTAAGGATTGAAAATCGAGCAAAAGTGTCGAGGGAGCTCTAAATGAATTTGTAGCGAGAGGAGGGAGGAATCAATGCAGTCCTCCAGCTGCGAAGAACACGGAGCGGAAGGAACGATGGGTGTTGTAGTAAAGCATTTGGAGTGCGGCCATCAGCCACGCATCACAATAAAAAGGCAGATACAGTGGTACCTCTACTTGCAAACTTAATTCGTTCCTTGGCCAGGTTCTTAAGAAGCAATTTTCCCCATAGGAATCAATGTAAAAACAAATAATGCGTGCAATTGGGGAAACCATAGGGAGGGTGAAGGCCCTGTTTTCCCCCTCCCCAGGCATTGAATTATGGGTGTGGGCACTCGCGCATGCGCAATAGTGCACGTGCACACTCTTTTGGCACCCAAGGAAAAAAAGGTTCACCACCACTGATATAAAGTCTCCTGTTTGGGCAGTGAGTTAGACTAGAAGACCTCCAAGATCCCTTCCAATTCCTTCATTGTGTTAATAACAGAGTATAGTGGTACCTCTACCTAAGAACTTTTCTAGATAAGAACGGGTGTTCAAGATTTTTTTTGCTTCTTCTTACGAACCATTTTCTATTTAAGAACCCGAGCTCAGAAAAGTTTCCCAGGAAATTTGGGAGCAGCACGAAGGCCCAGCCAGTTTCCTGCCATTCCTCCTGGGTTTCTCTCTCTGGCGCAGTGTATAGGAGGCAGCCTTGCGCGTGCTCCTCCTTGCCACCTGAGAGTCCCTCTTTTTATTTTTTTAAGCCTTATAGTTTTGGATTTTTTTTATTCCCCTCACCTCACCTTCTTCCTTCGGCAGCGACCGTCCTCCTCCTCTTCTTCCTCCTCTTTCTCCCACCCAAATTCCGAGCTTTTATTTCTTTCCTAATGGGTTTGCATGTATTATTTGCATTTACATTGATTCCTATGGGAAAAATTGCTTCTGCTTACAAACTTTTCTACTTAAGGACCTGGTCGCGGAACGAATTAAGTTCGTAAGTAGAGGTAATTTTAGTGGAGGGGTGTGGATGTTGTCTGGTGGTGGTCACTAATCACTGAGCACTTGTTGTATGTTGTATGGATGTTTTATATTATAAAATGTATTGGTGTATCTAGTCTAATAAAAAGAAGGATTGGGGTGATTCCAATGCTCCAGTATCTCAGAGCTTGTCACAAAGAAGATGGGATCAAGCTGTTCTCCAAAGCTGAAGGCAGGACAAGAAACAATGGGTGGCAACTAATCAAAGAGAGAAGCAACCTAGAACTAAGGAGAAATTTCCTGACAGTGAGAACAATTAATCCGTAGAACAGCTTGCCTCCGGAAGTTGTAAATGCTCCAACACTGGAAGTTTTTAAGAAGATGTTGGATAACCATTTGTCTGAAGTGGTGTAGAGTCATCTACCTAAGCAGGGAGTTGGACTAGAAGATCTCCCAGGTCAACTCTGTTATTGTGTTGTGGTTTTCGAGCATACCAAGCATGCTTTTTGAAACTACTTTTTCCATGTTCCCAAATAAAATATTTATTTCCATTTCAGGCCTATTTATTTTTTAAAAAAAATTTCTTATTGATTTTATAATATAAAACATCCATACAACATACAACAAGTGCTCAGTGATTAGTGACCGTCACCAGACAACATCCACACCCCTCCACCAAAATTGGGGCAGATTTTGTATATACTATTTTAATTCAAGAGCAATATATCTATTTACATACTGTATTATAGAGTGATTCCAATTTATTCCTTGTAGCTTGGTCTCGAATTCTACTGACCATGTATCGTCTTACCTTGCCCCATCAGTTCCCGCAGATCAGTTTCATTGTCCGAATTCATCCTCTTATCCATAACCTCAAATTGAATATGATCTACTGTATACTGATACCAGTTTTGTATGGTCCATTTTGTCGCATCCCTCCAACCTAGGACTATTACCGCCTGAGCGCTTTCTATCGCTGCTTGTTTTATTTCTCTAAATTCTCCCATTTCATTCAGTCTAATACTGCCATTTCCTTTGTAATTGTCCATCGTATATTTAACATCCTATTAATATCCTCTTGCACTTTTCCCCAAAAGTTCTGCACTACCAGGCATTTCCAAAACATATGCATAATTTTAGGCCTTTTTAGAGATCTGATTGACATTTTTCTGAAATTTGCCCCAAATGTTCTTGCAGTTTGAGTGGAGATTGAAACTTTGGAGTGAGAAACTTAAAGTTTTATTATTCATTATGATTATCACATCAAATTGACAGGTTTGCTGGGAAGGCCCCCACCTGAACTACAAGCAATGCTTTCTAATTAAACCGATTCCACATTTAAAAAAAAAGTTTTTCCTTTTTAAAAAAATTAATAAATCTGGAGTGTTTGATTGCCTTTGCAACGTTATGCGATAAGGCTCCCTTGTCAGTTTGAACATTTCATTCCAGGTCTCCGTGTTGCCATACAAAACAGAATCTCTGAATTTCGTTTGATTTCTTTTACATTATCAGCCATAGATTAAAAACAAAGCAGAAAGATAGTTGAGGCTTGCATGGGGGAAGATTAACTGCAACCTGGGTGTGAACAAGCAATTTCTCTCTTTCTCTCTTCGGTGTGGTGTTTGTGTGTGCATGTTATCTATGTCTCTCTTCTCTCTAAGGTGCAAAAGAGATATTTTTACAATTACTACAGCTAGTGTGATTTTTTTTTTTTACTATCTGTACCGTGGCGTATTGGATGCAGTAACATGGGAATAAAGGATAAGTTTCAGTTACATGTGTTCAGAGTGTGATGGGTAGAAAGGTCAAGGATGATGAGATTGTGGAGTGCCTGGTGCTCGTAATTCAGAAAGCACCAGGGATCCCACAGTCTTCCTCCTCCTCCTCCTCCTCCTCCTCCTCCTCCTCCACCTCTCTACAAAGCTCACCCTGTTCTAGGCCTGATGAAGTTACCTAGTTGGGTAATGAGACTCTATAAGAAATCCACCAGGCTGAGACGCCACTGAGGCCCCACAGTCCTTCCTCCCCCCACTTCCTTCCTCATTCTCCTCCTCCAACTCCTCCTCCTCCTCCCAAATCACTCTCCCTCACAGCATTGATTATGTTACCTAGTTGGGTCATGAAACATCTGCCAACCTTAGAGAACACCAAGGACTCCACAGTTCAACCCTGAGCTACAAGTATTCTCCTCTGTCAGTGATCAGATTAATGACCGCAGAGCCAAACCTATCTGGTTATTATTTTGAATGGCAACATTTTCTAAAGTTTTTCTTTCTATGCTTCTTTGGTCATTTTGTGGTCCACTCAATCACGAACCATTGCAGAATAGGTTTAAAAGGCACCTTGTTGTTCGTTCCCCTTGATTACGAAGGTTTCTGCAAAGCTTCCCGTGTCTTGTTTCTGCCGTACTTAATTAGCTGGAATTTGCCAGCAGTCCTGAAAGTCTGTCATGATAACTTCTGCTCCCTTAATCCTAGGAGTAAATAAATACCGAAATAGGTAGTTTAAAATAAAGGAAAGCTGAAGAGAAGTAGAGGACAGCCAAGGGTCAAGGTGATTGGACTCAGGGTTCAGGTGGGGTGCACCATTGGAAGTCCTGAAGGACCATGCCTAGGAGAGGCCATTCTTTAATAATAATAATTATTATTATTATTATTATTATTATTATTATTATTATTATTATTATTATTATTATTTAGATTTGTATGCCGCCCCTCTCCGAGCGAGGACTCTGAGCAACTTTAGAAACCCCACCTTGACCGATTCCTGCTACGTACCTCCCAGAGGCCTATTAGATTGCACATAATTTATTTATTTTTATTTATTTTATTTATTCAATATTTTTTTTGCTGCCTTTCTCCTTAGACTCAGGGCGGCTTACAACATGTTAGCAATAGCACATTCTTTAACAGAGCTAGCCTATTGCCCCCACAATCTGGGTCCTCGTTTTACCCACCTCGGAAGGATGGAAGCCTGAGTCAACCTTGAGCTGGTGATGAAATTTGAACCACTGACCTGCAGATCTAGCAGTCAGCTTTAGTGGCCTGCAGTACTGCACTCTACCCGCTGCGCCACCTCGGCTCATTGGAGAATTGGCCTCCTCCAGGTCCCGTCAACTATACAATGTTGGTTGGCAGGATTGCAGGGGAGGGCCTTTTCTGTTGCGGCCCCCCCTGTTCTATGGAACCAGATCCCCCCCCCGGTGTTCATACTGCTCCCATTTTACTGTCTTTTTGAAAAACTCTTAGGAGCTGGCTTTGTCGACAGGCCTGGGGGCCGTGAACTTTAACATCTGACGCGCCTGAATTATGTTTGGCTGATATGTATGTTTGTTAAATTGGTTTTATTGGTTTTTATTATTTATTTATTTATTAGATTTGTAATGGGTTTCTTGTGGTCATAATGGGTTATAAATCTACTGAAGATGTTCAACTTTTTTATTGTATTGTTGTATTGTTTTTTATTGTTGTAAGCCGCCCTGAGTCCTACGGGATTGGGCAGGATAGAAGTCGAATAAATTACATTAAATTGAAGGTGGTCACTAAGAGCCAATATCAACTTGTTGCCATTGAGTCAACCAGTCATTGTGAAGGAGAAGTTGATCGTGCTGGGAAAGGTGGGAGAAAGGAGACAGAGAGTGTAACCAGCATCAAGATGGAGAAGACCTCCGAGTAGTGACGGGGACACTATCGGAAGAGCTGAAGCACATCCTGGAGAAGAAGGGCTATTTACGGGGTTGAAGAGCTGACACCAACTCGATGGGATCTGGTCAACCAATCAACATGAAGGGAAGTCAATGTTGGGAAAGGTGGGAGAAAGGAGAAGGCGAGGGTAACCAGCATCAAGGTTTAACGTGGGGATGGAGGCATCATTGGAGATCTGAAAAACCAGATTGGGGACAGAAGAAGATCCATCGATGGCAGTGTTTCTCAATTATTTTCTGTTATGCCCCTCCAGGAAGAAGTAAACATTTCATGCCCCCCCAACTTTCCCCCAGGACGATTGTTTGCAATGTTCGGCACGTTTTTTCAAACTCAAGCAGCTTATCAGCGTGATTGGGGTTTAATGTGTTTAAGTGACGCCTTAATTTATCTGGCTTCATGCTGTCCGCTGCCAACATTTTTAGACACAGTAAACATACTGGTCTTTCCTCGTCTCCCACCATAGTCACAGTGAAGCCAAGTGCTACCTATGCTTTGTCATATTTCCTCTTCTTAGCTTTCGAGAGACTTACGTTTGTCTCATGATCTCCATCTCTCTCCTCCTTTCTTTTCATCCCTGTTCAATATGTTTCTATGGTGTCTCTTTAGGGTTTGTTATCTGCACTTCATATCTCCTGCTCTGTGCTGTGTGCTATTGTTTGGTACAAAAAAAAAACCTACTCCCTGCGGCAAAAAAACATGTTCCCTGGAGTCACGAACCCCACCTAGCATCGCTCGCCCCCCACAAGGGTGGGTGAGAATAAGAATCGACACCCACTTAATGTCCCATCATTCAAGATAAAGATAACAGCAGAGTGGTGTGGTGGCCTAGAGGTGGCACTCTCGCGTCATAATCGAGAGGCTGTGAGTTCGATCCTAGGTAGAGGCAGATATTTATCTCTCTGGGCACAATGAGAATCTACAGTGGCACCTCTACTTATGAACTTAATTCGTTCCGTGACCAGGTTCTTAAGTAGAAAAGTTCATAAGAAGTAATTTTTCCCATATGAATCAATGTAAAAGCAAATAATGTGTGTGATTGGAGAAACGACAGGGAGGGTGGAGGTCCTATTTCCTCCCAGGAGATTCCTAGAGAGGCCCCATGAAGGCTTCTCCCTGCCTTTTCCGGCCCTGTTTCCTCCCAGGAGATTCCTAGAGAGACCCCACAGAGGCTTCTCCCTGCCTTTTCCCGTTACAGTTTTGGAAACTCGGGTTTGTAAGTAGAGGCAAAAAAATCTTGAACACACGGTTCATATCTTAAAAAGTTTGTAAGTAGAGGCATTTTTAGGTAGAGGTACCACTGTATCTGCCGGACAAAAACCTCCGCATTGATGACAGGAAAGGCATCCGACCCTTGAAACACTCTGCTAGCTCCATTCCGTTGCCCAGACTCTATCCTGCAAGGGATTATGAGGCCATTAAATGATGATGATGATTCAAAAACTGGAATTCAAATAACGGGTTAGATTTTTTTTTCTTCTCCCACGGCTGATTTTTCTTGGTCTTTGTGTGCATTATGATTTGTTTTTTTAATCGGCTGGACGAATTTGTCTGCCGTTTATCCCCACAGATGTTTGGGCTCTCCTGTTCTGGTTAGGAGAAAACATAAAGAAGGAGAAGCTGAGATAAAATTGTAATAACAACTTAGAGAAAGGCAGCATGGAAGCTGAGCGAGTGTTCTTTTGTCCCTGGATAATCCTCCCTTCTGAGCCAGCTTATCTTGAAAAGAAGGGTTGTTTTGCCAATGCGCTATGTACATAATTTATTCCAGACCCTTCGGCGTCATTTTAGGTGAAGGGAATTGAGAAGGAAAGGAAAGGGGGCTCTTTGCATCCACATTCCCCTCCAAGCAGAGGTGTGAAATTGAGATTAGGGCGATGACGTTGATTTTCCAATGGACTGACGGGCACAAATCGGTTGCAAAAAATTCTCCTAGAAATGAGATCAGAATTGGCTACTTCGGGGGATTTTTTTAGTCCCTGCTGACTCTGGTGACAGGATTGGAAGGAAAAGTTATCAGAAGGTGAAATTGACAGTAGGAAGATGTGTTTATTGTTTCCGAGCAGGTTTGAAGCCAAGATATTCCGGATTTTCTATTAGATACCCCAAAAGAACAGATATTGCACCGCTTGCATTCGTTCGAAGTGATTTCCCGTGATTAAAATTTTTGGATCTCCGCCCTGATGGGTTGTCTTAAACCAAGGGTCCCCAAACTTGGCCACTTTAAGACTTGTGGACTTCAACTCTCAAAATTCTCCAGCCAGCTCCCAGAAGTCTGGGAGTTAAAGTCCACAAGTCTTAAAGTTGCCAAGTTTGAAGACCTCTGGATTGGGCAAACATGGGTCTGAAATTTATTTATTTATTGTTTATTTATTTATTCATTAGGTTTGTATGCCGCCCCTCTCTGTAGACTCGGGGCGGCTCACAACGGCTCCGTAGACTCGGGGCGGCTCGCAACGGCTCCGTAGACTCGGGGCGGCTCACAGAAATGGAAGTTCTGGCAGTTGAAGTCTACAAGTCTTAAAGTTGCCGAGTTTGAAGACCTCTGGCTTAAATAGCAGTCTATAGGCAGTGATGGGTTTCTACAAGTACGGTCAGGTTCTCAGAACAGGTAGAAAAATTTTGATTTTTTTTCTTTCTTTCCCTTCTGGGCTCTGGTTATGTTTTTCCTATTGCAGTAAATGAGGTTGAATGTCTATAATTTTAGAACAGCCGTGCATGTGTGTGTGTGTACACATACAGTTTATAAAGTAGATAATGTATATTTCTGTGTGCCTGTGTGTAATATGTATGTACACACGTGGCATATATACATAGAATTAAATAGTATATTTTGGATGTTCAGTAATAGTCAATAGATAGGGAAATTGTATCTCTTTGAGGGGGGAGAGGCCAGGCACCCTAACCCCAACCCTTGATGTGAGTGACGTCAAGTTGGCCACCTTTAAGCCAGTCACATGACCTTTAAGCTACCCTGTCCCATGATTGTCAAGCCACTCCCACTGGCAAGCCACAGCCACAAAATAAGCCAAACCATAGTGTGGTAGTAAAAAAAAAATTGCAGCCCTTCACTGTCTATAGGGGATCCTGTGCTTGGGTTCATTGAGTGATAATTGTTCGTGCTGTGTTTGAGACATGCTGCGCTTTGTCCTCGCTTAACAACTGCAACAATTCAAGCTTGCAACAGCACTATGAAAAGAGGTTCTTGAAATAGCAGCCACTGCAGGATCCTCTGTGGTCACGGGATTGCAAAATGATTTACAACAGCTGCAATGTTCCAGAGGGCCATTTGTGTTCTTCACAACCAGCTTCTGACAAGCAGATTCGATGGAGAAGCTGGCAAATTGTCAAGTGCCATACTTAGTGACCACAGGTGATTTGCTTAATAACCGCAGCCGAACTTTACAGAATGTTACAGATTTCATTTAAACGTGTCGCTTAGTGACAGATTTGCCAGCCCCAGTATCACTGTAATGTGAGGATTACTATATTGAGTGGGGATATGCAAGATAATGAATTGGGTTTGTTAATAAATTGGGGTTTGTAAAGTGTTAATACCACTTTATAAGGCCTTGGTAAGATCAAACTTGGAATACTGCATTCAGTTCTGTTTGCCATGATTTAAAAAAGACATCGAGACTCTTGAAAAGAGTGTAGAGAAGGGCATCAAAGATGATTGCGGGACTGGAGGCTAAATTATATCAAGAAAGGTTGCAGGAACTAGGTGTATCTAGTTTAATGAAAAGAAGGACTAAGGGGGACATGACAGCAGTGTTTCGATATCTCAGCAGTTGTCACAAAGAAGAGGGAGTCAAACTATTCTCCAAATCACCTCAGGGTAGAACAAGAAGCAACGGGTGGAAACTAAACAAGGAGAGAAGAAAATTAGAACTCAGGAGAAATTTCCTGACCGAACAATTAATCCATGGAACAGCTTGCCTCCAGAAGTTGTGAATGCTCCAACACTGGAAATTTTTAAGATGTTGGATACCCATTTGTCTATAGGGGTTCCTGCTTGGACTAGAAGATCTCCAAGGTCCCTTCCAACTCTGTTATTCTATTGTATTCTATTCTATAATGTTGCTATGGATAGAAATTGGCCTGTTTCATTCCTTAGGGAGCAAAGGGCCCATATGACGTACTGAACAGGACCTGTTGGCATTTGGCTGGAATCCCTCCACTGAATGAAACTCTCCTGCTCCAATTTGGAGGAAGGAAGCCTTTTACAAGCCATGTTTCCATGTGGGTGAAGCTTAGATGGAAAAGAAGAATTCTGGGGGATTGCTGAAGGTGTGAATACTCCCCTTCCAGATGCTTCCCCAGATCTTTGGAAGAAGATAAACCAGTTCCAGGCATTTCAGGAAAGAAATTGATCAATGGCTCTAAGCAGCCACCGGAGAGGGATTCGGCTCAAATGCACCTGCAGCAGGACAACCCTCAGGCTTCAGGTGGGAACACATGCAGCTAGAGCCAATGGAGCCAGCGATGAGGAGGAGGAGGAACAGCCTTCTGTATCTGATCCAAGGCAAAAAAAAAAAGGATGGGCTGCACCAGAAGCTGGGTATTTAGCACAGCAGATAGATGGAGGGGATGCTGGGGGACCACATGCTCTTTTCCTAGCTGTGTTATTTTCTGCTTTGTTGTGATTGCAAGTTAGACCAATGGAAAAAAGAACTGCAAAGACTCAGGGCTTGGAAAACATTCTTCGCAGAGAGTAACAATGAAAGAAGCTGCAAGGTAAGAGCCAGGAAGATTGTTAGCACATAATTAGGGCTGCAAAACAGGTGTGTCTTATACTCTGAAAAATACGGTACTTCTTCCTGGGGGGGGGGGTTGTAACAGAAAATAATTGAGAAGGACTGCTTTGATGGACTCCATGCCTTGGCTTAGATCGTGCCTTGTGAACTCTGGACATTTTTTGCCTTGTGAACCCTCTTGTATTGTGGATTTAATTTTGCCTGGTGGGTTTATTTAGATGGGGGAACTTTCAGGTTCCTTGTGGACTCATTGACAGTTCCTCTGGGGATTAGAGCATTGGTCTGCTGGTGGCTAGGCTTAATTGGGACAGTTTTGGGTTTTTGGTAAAGCGAGTTGCTGGGGAATGTTAATAAACCCACTAAACTACAGTGTGTGTGTGAGAGAGAGAGGGGGAGGAGGGGAGGGACAGCACAATGGTCCCCTGTCTTTTTTCCTGCATTCTCTAATTAAAAGATGTTGCTCTTATTCTTGATGGTTCCAATTTGCTCTTAATAGCATGGACAACTAATCAAAGTTGACAGCTTACATTGTGTTTTGCAAGTGTTTTATTTGGGCCTGTATTCCTGATCGAGGTCCACCATGGTGCCAAGGCAGTAAAAGAAGGCTGAAAATTTCTGGGGTGGAAAAATAGAAGTGATGGAATCAATCTTTTTTTTTTTTTGTCCTTTAACCCCGTTTTAGGTTCGAGTTGAACCATGGATTGCCTCAACACTAGACTTCTGCAAAATGTTCCAGTTTGCTCTGAGAAATAGGTGGATAGATAGATTGGTAGGTAGGTCGGTCGATCGATAGATAGATAGATAGATAGATAGATAGATAGATAGATAGATAGATAGATAGATAGATAGATAGATAGATAGATAGATTAGATAGATAGATAGATAGATAGATAGATAGATAGATAGATAGATAGATAGATAGATAGATAGATAGATAGATAGATAGATAGATAGATAGATTTATTTATTTATTTGATTTTTATGCTGCCCTTCTCCTTAGACTCAGGGCGGCTTACAACATGTTAGCAATAGCACTTTTTAACAGAGCCAGCCTATTGCCCCCACAATCCAGGTCCTCATTTTACCCACCTCGGAAGGATGGAAGGCTGAGTCAACCTTGAGCCGGTGATGAGATTTGAACCGCTGACCTTCAGATCTACAGTCAGCTTCAGTGGCCTGCACGTTTGTATGCATGTGTATGAATAAAATTTATAATCAAACGTGCAGATAGCCATTAGGTAGGTGGCAGCAATAAGGAGATAATGGACATTCAAACTCTTTGTTGCCATCTGATGGTCACCTGGATACCTGCAGCCAAGATTCAACAGAATCTAGACTCCTTATCCTGGTGGCTTCCTTATTCCTATTTCTTCTGCTTCCATATCAAATTGGGAATAATAACCTTTTCCTTGCACCGGTTTTGTAGGAAGAGGCTAAGAAATTGTATCCTGCGTGTTACCAATAGACCCTTTGGAGATACTGATGCTCTCAACCATCAAGGTGCATTGTTTAGGCAGACACGGAGGAAGCCATGTTTAAACACACACACAAACACAGATAATTGCATTGAAGAACACGGGCGAGATTCCCCGCCTCTTTCCAACAACTCATCAATTGCATTCTAGGAAGATGGTTATTTTAATAATGGCACCCTTGATTTCCCCCCCTTGGGGATTGGAGGTGGGCTTGTTGGAGAAGAAAGGGGCTTTGGGGGATCTTGTCAGCACGCCTCTCTTTTGCACTACCCTCTTTCCTAATTCTGCCCCTTGCTTCTCTGCAGTGTGCAATTGTGTTCCCGTTATCCCCTCTCGGCATGACAGTTCCATTAAGACGTTATTTACATCTCTTTGCCGATATGCTCCAGTGTTATTTCCTTCGGCATGGAGATAAAATTGTATGTGGAGAGAGATTGCGTGGAAATAAGCCTCGTTCAGCTCCATCATGGATAAAGGAGACAAGAGGGGCAATTTAGATTTCAAAAAGGGCGATTAGAGAGAGAGAGAGAGAGAGAGAGGGAGATTTGGGTCCTAGAGGGCCTGATCCAGGCTGAGGGCTGTAATGGAAAATAGTTGGGTTGCGTTTCTGTTCTCCGGCAAATTTCTGCCTCCGTAGGGCCCTGGAGACTTGCAGACCAATCCTGGAATACAGCTCATCTGTCTGGAACCCACACCGCATTTCGGACATAAACCCTCTAGCAAATGTCCAGAGATACTTTACTAGAAGAGCCCTCCACTCCTCCACTCGCAACAGAATACCCTATGCAACTAGACTTACAATCCTAGGTTGAGAAAGCTCAGAACAATGTCGCCTAAAACATGACCTAACCCCCAAAGCTTTTCCCTTAGACTGTCCACTGTTGACCTCTCCCAGTTCCCAAGAGGTCAGTAAGGGATGTGCATAAGTGCACCACCGTGCCTTCCGTCCCCTGTCTTAATGTTCCTCTCTTACTAGTATCATGTATATAATCATTGCTATATCTTTGCATACTACGAATACGTACTTGACAAAACGAATAAATAAATAAACCACATCCTCCTTCTCCCTGTAAGACAAGTCTCTCCAACCTTGGCAACTTGTGGACTTCAGCTCCGAGAATACACTTGGAATACTACATCCAACCAAAATGATTAGGGGACTCGAAACCAAGACTTACGAAGAGAGATTGAGAGAACTGGGCATGGACAGCCTAGAAAAAAGAAGGTCTAGAGGGGACATGATAGCAGTTTACAGATACTTGAGGGGTTGCCACGGTGAGGAGGGGGTCTCTTTATTCCCCAGGGCACCAGAGGGCCGGACAAGGAACAATGGTGGGAAGCTGACCAAGGAGAGATTCAACCTGGAAATAAGGAAGAACTTCCTGACGGTCAGAGCGATCAACCAATGGAACTGCCTGCCAGGGGAGGTGGTGAACTCCCCAACTCTGGACACCTTCAAGAGGAGATTGGACTTCAATTTGGCTGGGGTGCTGTAGGGTTTCCTGCTCAGGCAGGGGGTTGGACTCGATGACCTAACGGTCCCTTTCAACTCTATTAATAAAATAAATAAATAAATAAATAAATAAAATCCAGTTTTGCTCAGTATGATGTAAAAAGATGTTGAGACTCCAGAAAAAGTGTAGAGAAGAGCAACAGAGATGATTAGGGGACTAGAGGCTAAAAATATGAGTAACACTTGCAGGAACTGGGCACGTCTAGTTTGATGAAAAGAAGGACTAGGGGACAGTAGGGTTCTACATTTAGGCAAATAAAACAAAATGCACAAGTACAGTATATGTGGAACCTTGCTCAACAGTAGTAACTTGTTAAGGCCACACTTGGAATACTGCATTCAGTTTTGGTCGTCACAGACTCACAGTGTAAAAATGGATGTTGGGACTCCAGAAAGAGTGCAGAGAAGAGCAACAAAGATGATGAGGGGCCTGGAGGCGGAAACCTATGAAGAACGGTTGCAGGAACTGGGTATGTCTAGTTTTAATGAAAAGAAGGACCAGGAGAGACATGATAGCAGTCTTCCAATATCTCAAGGGTTGCCACAAAGAAGAGGGAATCAAGGTATTCTCCAAAGCACCTGAGGGTAGATCAAGAATAATATTAATAATTAATAATAATAATTTATTAGGTTTGTATGCTGTCCCTCTCCGAGGACTCGGAGCAATGGGTGCAAACTAAGCAAGGAAAGAAGGAACTAAGGAGAAATTTCTTAATAATTAATGGATGGAACAGCTTGCCTCCAGAAGTTGTGAATGCTCCAACATGAAGTGTTTAAGAAGATGTTGGATAACCATTTGTATGAAGTAGTGTAGGAAAGGCAGAGGAGGCTAAACCTGACATTCCCCCTCCCCACCCCAGCATTCGGAAAGCCAATGAGAGAACCGCAGGCCTCATTTAGTGACTGCGTCATTTGGTGACCGTTTGAAATTTTGACGGTGGTGGAAAAAGTAATTTTGCCACCAGTCCTCACAACGATGACCTCTGCACATCTGCAAGTGAAGGAAAGGAGAGGAAATTTGTGGTTTTGTTTTTCACTCACCCGCTGATTTGCTTTTAACAATCAAGTTGCCAGTCCATATTGTGGTAGCTAGAAAAGGACTCCCTGTACTTGCAAGCAACTTTAACTTGCACGTTACCGAAAAAGGCAGAAAAGGCAGGACCACATGTGCAAATTGGATAGACAGGATTCAGAAGAGGCAGAGAGATTATGCTGAGCTCGAGCAAGCAAGCCAAGCGACATTTTGCAAAGCAACGTTTTCATTCATTCATTCATTAGATTTGTATGCCACCCTCTCCGTAGACTCTTCTTGGCTTTAACCTTCATTTCCACCCTTTTTCCTCAATTTCATGGATTCTCGCACCATTTGCGTCCCTCCCCAAAATCTCAAGGTTGCACCATCAAAAAGGATGAGACTGTAGAAAAGAGTCAACAAAGCAACAAAAAAACAAAGGTGATTACGGGACTGGAGGCTAAAACATACGAAAAACGGTTGCAAGAATTGGGCATGGCTAGTTTAATGAAAAGAAGGACCAAGAGACACATGAGAGCAGTGTTCCAATATCTCAGGGGCTGCCACAAAGAAGAAGGAGTCAAACTATTCTTCAGAGCACCTGAAGGCAGGACAAGAAGCAACGGGTGGAAACTAAACAAGAAGAGAAGCAACTTAGAACTAAGGAGAAATTTCCTGACAGTTAGAACGATTAATCAGTGGAACAACTTGCCACCAGAAGTTCTGAATGCTCCAACACTGGAAGGAGGATGTTGGATAACATCTGGAGGCGTCTGTAATATGGTAAATGATTTAGCTTTACTAGATAAATGGTCAAAGCAATGGAAACTGCAGTTTAATGTTTCCAAATGTAAAATATTGCACTTGGGCAAAAGGAATCCTCAATCTGAGTATTGTATTGGCAGTTCTGTGTTAGCAAAAACTTCAGAAGAGAAGGATTTAGGGGTAGTGATTTCTGACAGTCTCAAAATGGGTGAACAGTGCAGTCAGGCTGTAGGAAAAGCAAGTAGGATGCTTGGCTGCATAGCTAGAGGTAGAACAAGCAGGAAGAGGGAGATTGTGATCCCTCTGTATAGAGTGCTGGTGAGACCCCATTTGGAATATTGTGTTCAGTTCTGGAGACCTCACCTACAAAAAGATATTGACAAAATTGAATGGGCCAAAGACAGGCTACAAGAATGGTGGAAGGTCTTAAGCTTAAAACATATCAGGAAAGACTTCATGAACTCAATCTGTATAAAAGGGGGGACATGATCGAAACATTTAAATATGTTAAAGGGTTAAATAAGGGAAGTGTTTTTAATAGGAAAATGAACACAAGAACAAGGGGACACAATCTGAAGTTAGTTGGGGGAAAGATCAAAAGCAACATGAGAAAATATTATTTTACTGAAAGAGTAGTAGATCCTTGGAACAAACTTCCAGCAGACGTGGTTGGTAAATCCACAGTAACTTAATTTAAACATGCCTGGGATAAACATATATCCATCCTAAGATAAAATACAGGAAATAGTATAAGGGCAGACTAGATGGACCATGAGGTCTTTTTCTGCCATCAATCTTCTATGTTTCTATGTAACCCTCTGTTTGAAGGGTTTCCTGCCTAAGCAGGGGGTTGGACTAGAAAACCTCCAAGCTACCAATTCTGTTATTATATACTTCCCCAGCCTGCTGACTTGACCTACTGGCTGGCAAATTCTGGAAGTTGAAGTCCACAAGTCTTTAAAGTTGCCAGGGTTGGAGACTCCTGATGTAGATGGCCTTTCTGGCCTCTTCCAACTCTATCATTCATGTCTGGCTGAAGAATTCTGGGAGTTGACCTCCACAAGTCTTAAAAGTTGCCAAGATGGGAGTCCTTTGCTTTTAAGATCTACTTTGCAAAGGAAGGTCAGGTCAATGTAACATCTGGTGAAAGGCCAAGGAGACAATTGACTTTATCCATCTCTATGGCAGGAAGCACTGTTTCATCAATTAGATGCCTTGCCTTCCTCCAGGACCTGTTTTGACTAGTTTAGGTCAGACCTACTGAAAGATCAAGGAGATAGTTGACTTGTTCCATCTCCAAGGGAGTTTGATGTCCACATCCTACTAGGCAATCGGATGTTTTTTCTTCTCCAGAATCTAGTCTGGAAATGGACAGGATTGAAAACGCAGAACAATTCAACCCCTAGTGAAAAATTCAAGATAATTGACTCTCTCTCTCTCACCATGTCCAAGAGAGTTTGATGTCCACCTCTTTACTGGGCATATTCTCTGCTTAGGATCAGCTTTGTCTCAAATTATGTAAAAAATTCCTCCCAGATTTTGTATTGCCCATCCTTTTTATTTTTATCAACTGGAGCCCCCCATTCTCTCTTGCAATTTTCAGTTTAGTGCCTGATGATTGAATTGTATGATTCAAGAGAATTAGACTTCCCAATTGTCACTGTTCTTGTTAGAATAGAATGCCGAGGTTAGACTAGAATAGTGCTGGTAGGGACCTTGGAGGTCTTCTAGTCCACCCTCCATACCAAACAGTCGTAACTTCGTAAGTAAAGGACTATGTCACCCTGCTCAGATCAGTTCTGGCCACAATTTGAGGACTCAATTCCAATCATAAGTTGAGGATGCCTTTGTCTTCTGCACTTAATTCATAAGTGTCAGGGTTAAGTCATAAGAGTCAGGGTTCCAAGTAGCATCAAAATTTAAATCAGAGTCCGAGGCAAAGTGTTTCTCAGATACTCAAATACAACATATTAGCAAAGCCAAATCTAAAGCTGCCTGAATCTGAAACTATGAGGTTTTCTCCACCCAGTTTAAAGTTCATTCTCTTTCTCTCACACCCGAAAGTCCATCATGTTGATCAGTCTTCATCTGGCAATGTGTCCATCACTCCCATCAGCTTCCGGGCAGGTACTGAACAAAGGATGACCTTGAGAATCTAGAAGGAACTTGTTATAGCTACATCTCTACATCCCTTATGCAGCACAGCACAAATACATTCTGAAGCATAATATGTGGTAGGCCAAAGTCTCCAAGTGAACAATGGTTTTGGCCTGACTGTAAGTTGAAGACTTCCTGTATCTCCTGCACTTAATTCCGGCTGTAAATTGAGGGCGTCCTGTTTCTTCTAGGCTCAATTGTGGTTGTAAGGCAAGGGCTGCCTGTATCTTCTGGGCTTAATTCCGGCTGTAAGTTGAGGGCATCCTGTATCTTCTGGGTTCAATCCAGGTTGTAAGTTGATGGCTGCTGTATCTCTTGGGCTTAATTCCAGTTGTAAAGCGAGGGCTGCCTGTATCTTACAGGAAGCTGGGTTCAAAGCGATACAACTAGTGCCATCTGACCTGCATCTGTGGGGCAGGGTAATCTGCAGGCCAGTTCACCCCAGTGCGACCCCAACGCATTCAGGCTCTTCAGATAAAGAGTCTCGCTGCTGCGTTGTCGTCCCCCCCCTCGCAACAGCTGTTAACCGCAAGGAAATGTCCTTGGACAGATGTTCTCTGCGCAGGCTGCCTTCCTTCCATGGCAAGAATACTTTTCTCCACCAAGAGCAAAGGGGGAGGGGGGATCACTGTATTTCTGCCCCTTGCTGAGTAGGCCAAGGGGAACTGGAGGAAAGGCGATTAAGCTCTCCCTAATCCATCATTCACTTTCCTCAAGGTGTCTCTTTCGGCAGCTGTCAGAAGTCACCCTGGCAACTGGGCTAGGGGACCGGGTGGCTTCTGCAATTTTTCCTCCCCACTTTTAAATGTTCAAACTCCTTTTGACTCTGTCCCGGTTCTGTCCCTTCGGAACTGCCTTAGCCTGGGAGCTCTGGTGTGAAGGATGAGGCAAGCAACAGGCCAGGTTGTAGCAAGGTTAGGATCGGGGACAGTATTGGGTTGGTACCAGAACGATGCAGGACACTGTCCCAGTAGGAAAAATGGAGCTGTGCGCGCTGCTTCAGCTGATTGGCGGGTGAGCGCGGGTGTCGGCACCAAGTTTGAATTAAATGTGTGGTTGTGAATGAATCGGCTGATTGATTTTACTATACTGTATTGGGTTTTTAGTTTGCAATTTTTGATTGATTACATTTGTTGCTGTATTGTTTACATTGTATCCTGTGAGACGCCCCAAGTCTTTGGAGAAGGGGTGCATACAAATCTAACAAACAAACAAACAAACAAATATAATATAATAATAACAACAACAACAATAATAATAATATAGATAGATGGCTATCCAGAAACCACTAAGAACAATAAAAGCTAAAACGGCTAGAAATAATCTGAACTAAATCTTTAAAGTCACAACCTAGCGGTCAACAATATAGTTGACAAATTAATAGCAAAGCTCTTTGGATGGTATCATCATAAATCTATGGAGTTAAAATTTGACTATATAAGATCCAAATATAAGCAAAACAAGAATGAAAATGTAAATTATGTTAACCTTAACTTATATATGTTATCCCTAATTAGTGATAAGTTACTATATATTAACTTGATATATTCATAAAAATCACTTTTTATAGTCACAGCGTTAAGTTTTTACTTTTACGATGTGTACCACCTACAGTTCACGTTTTGGAAATGTTAATTTAATGTTTTGTTATGTGCTCTGTGTTAGGTTTGTTTTCTTTTCTTTTTTATAATCGGTAAAAATTAATAATAATAATAATAATAATAATAATAATAATAATAATAATAATTTGGCTTCTGCGTAGGCGTCGGAAACCAAATTTCACACAAGGACGCATGCATGAGTGAAATTTCAGCAATTTCAGAAATTTTTACTGATTTTTTTTTTGCTTCTGCGCCTGCGCTGCCTCTGCCAGGCGCCCACAGCGAATGGTGTGGAAAGAGGCTTTAGGGTGCCGTTCGAAGCTTCACCCAGCTGCAGAGGGTGATCCTCCTTGTCTAGCAGCAGGTCCACCACACCGTTCAGTGGTAGTGGTAGAAGGATTTAGGGGTAGTGATTTCTGACAGTCTCAAAATGGGTGAGCAGTGTGGTCGGGCAGTAGGAAAGGCAAGTAGGATGCTTGGCTGCATAGCTAGAGGTATAACAAGCAGGAAGAGGGAGATTGTGATCCCCTTATATAGAGCGCTGGTGAGACCACATTTGGAGTACTGTGTTCAGTTCTGGAGACCTCACCTACAAAAAGATATTGACAAAATTGAACGGGTCCAAAGACGGGCTACAAGAATGGTGGAAGGTCTGAAGTATAAAACGTATCAGGAAAGACTTAATGAACTCAATCTGTATAGTCTGGAAGACAGAAGGAAAAGGGGGGACATGATCAAAACATTTAAATATGTTAAAGGGTTAAATAGGGTTCAGGAGGGAAGTGTTTTTAACAGGAAAGTGAACACAAGAACAAGGGGACACAATCTGAAGTTAGTTGGGGGAAAGATCAAGGGCAACATGAGAAAATATTATTTTACTGAAAGAGTAGTAGATCCTTGGAACAAACTTCCAGCAGACGTGGTTGGTAAATCCACAGTAACCGAATTTAAACATGCCTGGGATAAACATATATCCATTGTAAGATAAAATACAGGAAATAGTAAAAGGGCAGACTAGATGGACCATGAGGTCTTTTTCTGCCGTCAGTCTTCTATGTTTCTACCCCGGCACCCGCCGAGAGCAACAAGAACCCACGCAGCCGCCACACCACGCCCCACCTGCCCGCCTTCTCTTCTGGGCTCGGAGCAGCGTGCAACCGGGAAAACACTCCCCATCTGGGGGAATCGATGTGCAGAAGCAAACAAAAAACTAAAAAACAACCCAGCAAAAATCACCTAAATCTTGCTCATGCGCACGTCCTCATGCGAGATTTAGATTCCGGCGCCTGCGCAGAAGCTGAATCTTGTGCCAAGGTGCGCGGGAGTGTGCCGGGGTTGCGGACCTCTGCTGGAAGTGCACTGGTAGCTGCGGTGATGAGGAGCCCTTGCCTGATTGGGGAGAAATCCATGGGGAAGCTGTGGGTATAAGGAACTGAGAGGAAAGCAATCTTCGGGGCGCGGGGTGGCTTTTTTCTGCATCTGATATTGGTTGGATGAGGTCTGTCTAAATAGGTCTTTTATGGGAAAGAAAGGAAGGAAGGGACAGAGAGAAGGAGGGAAGGGATATGATGGAAGGGAGGGGAGGAGGGAAGGAAGGAAGGAAGATGTGATGGATGGAAGGGAGGGAGGGAGGGAAGAAGATGTGATGGATGAATGGAAGAAGGAAGAATGGCTGGCTGGAAGGAAGGAAGGAAGGAAGGAATATATGGGTGGGAAGGAAGGAAGGTAGGTGTGATGAGTGGATGGGAGGAAGGGAGGGAGATGTGGTGGATGAATGTAAGAAGAGAGGAAGAATGAATGGAAGGAAGGAAGGAAGGAAGGAAGGGTGATGTGATGGATGAATGGCGTGACATGGTGTGAAATGGAATGGAATAGAAATAGAAGAATGGAATGGAACAGGACAGAACAGAATAGAATTGAATAAGGAATTAGGAATTAGGAATTAGGAATAGACTAGGAATAAGAATAGAATAGAATAGGGGATTAGGAATTAGGAATAGAATAGGAATAAGAATAGAATAGAATAGAATAGAATTTTTATTAGGCAAGTTTGATTGGACACACAAGGAATTTGTCTTGATGCATTGTGGTAAATTTACCACAGATAAGTGAAATTAAAAATAGTCAGTTTATTAATCCAATAACAGAAATATACCGCTAATTCTAATCCCTGATATATATATATATATTTACAAACTCCCTCCACTAAATCAAATCACAACATGCCAGACGCTAAGATGAAAGAACATAGATAAAAGCAATTTAAACTAAGCCGAAAGTGAAATTAAGAAAAGGAGATGACAACACTATTTCTAAGAGTCGGGAACATTATGAAAAGAAGGGAAAGTAGGAGGAAAAAAAAGACTCAAGATTAGGTTATTTCCCCCCATGCTTTACAGCACTCAGGATTTGCAGCAGAGCGTTCAGAATTAATGAATAAAAATACAGTACTTCACGGAATCAATTTTTACTCCCCCCTTTTTTTCCATTTAACACAACATGAAATGTCCATTTTCACGATGATGCGCCTAAGTGCTGAGCTCTCGTTGGCCAAAAACATCCCTTCGTTTATTCTCCTTATAATCTTCTCCAGGATGACAGAGAGATCATCTCGAGGTCTCCAAATCCAGGGGGGCGGAAAAGGCTTCACCACTGACCATTCTGTTTCTTCTCTCTCTGCTCTAGGCTACCTCACGGTCAGCATCGAGCCTCTTCCGCCCGTAGTAGTGGGCGACGCCGTGACCCTGAAATGTAACTTCAAGACCGACGGAAGAATGAGAGAAATCGTCTGGTATCGGGTGAGTCCAGTTTGTCTTCTCCAGAGGCTCATGGATGACTCTTCAACACAGTGGCTCTCAACCTGGGGGGGGGGAGGAACTGGACCCCTTTGGGAGGGCCATAGAACCATTTCACAGGGTTCGCCTAAGACCATGAGGAAAGTCAAATTTCCCACAGTGTTAGGAACTAAAGTTTCTATAGTGGTACCTCTACCTGAGACCACCTCTACTTACGAACTTTTCTAGATAAGAACCGGGTGTTCAAGATTTTCTTTGCCTCTTCTCAAGAACCATTTTCCACTTACAAACTCGAGCCTCCGAAACTGTAACTAGAAAAGGCAGGGAAAAGCCTCCGTGGGGCCTCTCTAGGAATCTCCTAGGAGGAAGCAGGGCTGGAAAAAGCGGGGAGAAGCCTCCGTAGGGCCTCTCTAGGAATCTCCTGGGAGGAAGCAGCACCTCCACCCTCCCTGTGGTTTCCCCAATCGCACACAATATTTGCTTTTACATTGATTCCTATGGGGAAAATTGCTTCTTCTTACAAAGTTTTCTACTTAAGAACCTGGTCATGGAACGAATTAAGTTCGTAAGTAGAGGTACCACTTTATTCTGGCACCTTGGAATATTTTTTTACAATCTGACCAATCAGGCATTTACAGTGGGGGGGTGTCCCTCTGACCTTCCTGCCAATCGGCTTCAAGCTCTCTCTATATATACTAGAACTGGAAAAGGTGCAAAAGAGGGCAACAGGAATGATCAAGGAAATGGAGCACCTCCCTTGCGAAGCCAGGTTGCAACGCCTTGGTCTCTTCAGCCTTGAAAAATGGCGTTTATATACTTCGGCGATCCAAGTGTATAAAATCATGCATGGGATAGAAAAGCCGAATAGAGAAAAATATTTTCTCTATCACACAATACTAGGACAAGGGGGCACTCCCTAAAGCTCCTAGGAAAGAAAGTGAGGACAAATAAAGGGAAATATTTCTTCACCCAGAGGGTCGTTGGTTTATGGAATTCCCTTCCAGAAGAGGTCGTGGATAGCTTCAACTCAGGATTAGACAGATTCATGGATGCCAAGTGTATAGGTGGTTATTGAAATGGCTATCCAAGTGCTGCCTCTATGTTGGTTGAGGCAGGCAGGGTTCCCTTGGGTCCCATTTGTTGGGGGTCAAGGGAAAGGGAGGGTTTTGCCTTCTCTTTCTACTCAAGATCCCATTGTACAATTGGGGGGCCGCTGTGTGACACAGAATGCTGGACTCGATGGTCTTTGGCCCGATTCGGCATGGCTCTTCTTATGTTCTTAGGTACTCTGTTGGGAGAATTGGCGCTAGACTTATGGCTGGGGGTCACCACCACATGAGGAACTGGATTAAGGGATCTTGCGGCATTAGAAAAGTTGAGAACCACTCCTGTAACAGGGTAAACAAGAGTTGGAAGGGGCCTTGGAGGTCTTCTAGCTCAACCCTCTGCTCAAGCAGGAGGCCCTATGCCAGGGGTCGGCAACTTTAAACACTCAAAGAGCCACAAAGGTCCTAACCGGAAGCCCCCCCATTCAATTCTGCAGCTGACCGGAAGTCCGTTTTTCCCACCATAGAGTCTCCTCCTAGTGGGGCGTCTTTTTTCCTCTGCCTGTCCTAACCAAAAACTCTATCAATTGTGGAGCCGACTGGTGACAGGGAGCCCCAGCAGAGAGCCACATGCGACTCCAGAGCTGTGGGTCGCTGACCTATGCCCTATCCCATTCCAGACAAAGGATCGTCCAGTTTCTTCTTCAAAGCCTCCAGTGATGCAGCACACACAACATATGGAGGCAAGTTGTTGCAGTGGTTTGATTGTCCACACTGTCAGGAAATTTCTCCTTAATTCCAGGTTGCTTCTCTCCTGGATTAGTTTCCATCCATTGCTCCTTGTCCTGCCATCCCCATTGCTCCTTGTCCTGCCATCCCCAACACACACGCTCTTTTTTTCTGACAGCCCCTCAGATGTTGGAAGACGTCTATCTTGTCCTTCATTGGGTTGGCATTTTGACGCAATTCTCAACCCCCAGAGGTAGCCTTGAAAGTGGCGATCCCCTTATCCTTGGCATGTTGCAAAACTCTGAATTTTACCATCCTATCCTATCCTATCCTATCCTATTCCACTCTACTATATTTCCTATTCCTAATTCTATTCTATTCTATTCTTCTATTCCATTCCACGCCACGTCACGTCACGCCATTCATCCATCACATCACCCTTCCTTCCTTTCTTCCTTCCTTTCTTCCTCCATTCATCACATCTCCCTCCCTCCCTCCCTTTCATACATTCATTCACACCTTCCTTCCTTCCTTCCTTTCCATCCACCTACCCACCCATCATATATTCCTTCCAGCCAGCCATCACATTACCTTCTCTCCCTCCCTCCCTTCCATCCATCCATTCATCACACCTTCCTTCCTATTCTATTCTATCCTATCCTATTCTACCATTATTCCTATTCTACTCTACTCTATTTCCTACTCCTACTTCTTATTCCACTCTACTCTACTCTATTCTACTCTACTCTATTCTCTGTCTGAATTTTTGCCTCCTTTTAACAACCAGTGGAGCTTTCTGGCTGACACACCCGAAAACACACATGTAAATTGTCCTGCGTCTATTAGCAATCTGTGTCAACACAATTTACTTCTGGATCATCTGAATGGAGTCAGAAGGAGCCTTATCTGCAAACCCATTAAATTTTCAGATTGGGAACTGAATTGAAAAGCTGTATTCAATTGCCATTCAACCTTAACTCTTGCCCTCAGTGATTTCTTTGGCCAACCTTGAAAAAAAATGAGGGGAAAAAATTGTTGTTCTGTATCTTATCGCTTTGCCCCTAGCAATCTTGCTCTCTCTATATATATGTATCTATATCTATTTAGAATTCAGTTGTATTCTTGCTGGCATTCTGTGCAAGGTCATTTCTTCAAAAAATGGAAATATTTTCAACATGCTTCGATTTGGAAATGACTCAATCCCACCTGCCATCAGATCAAAATGGCAAAATTGGAGCAATTGTGCGAATTCAAAGAAGGGGCTTAGCTGATATGTACGCCCTGAACGCTGGTGTGCAAAAGACTCGGACCAAATTAGGCGTTTATTCAGCATTTCTTTAATCTGCCCGTCGACTGAAGCATTCTGGATAGATGATAAAGATATATCAAATATATCTTAAATAATAATAATACATAAATAATAGCAGCAGACTGCACCATGGACGAGAATGAGAAAAGAGAATAGAGTATAAAAGCCATCATGTCTTTGGAATAGGAATGGGTGAAATGGTTTCTGTTTAATTTCTCCAAACAAAAGCCCTTTTTTCAGTTGGAAAAGAGATCCCACAGGCTCAAAGGAGACATCAGTTCTTTTAAAAAAAGAGAGAATTGATGCACGACAAAAACTTCCGTTAGGCAAAAATAAATAAATGAAAATTGGCCTTCTTCTCTAGACTCCTTTTAGGGGAAACGCAGTACAGCGGTACCTCTACTTACGAACTTAATTCGTTTTGTGACTAGGGTCTTAAGTAGAAAAGTTTGGAAGAAGAAAATAATGCATGCGATTGGGGAAACCACTGGAAGGGTGGAGGTCCTCTTTTCTCCCAGGAGATTCCTAGACAGGCCTCACGGAGGCTTCTCCCTGCCTTTTCCGGCCGTGTTTCATCCCAGGAGATTCCTAGACAGGCCCCACAGAAGCTTCTCCTTGCCTTTTCCAGCCCTGTTTCCTCCCAGGAGATTCCTAGAGAGGCCCCATGGAGGCTTCTCCCTGTCTTTTCCGGCCGTGTTTCATCCCAGGAGATTCCTAGAGAGGCCTCACGGAGGCTTCTCCCCGCCTTTTCCGACCATGTTTCGTCCCAGGAGATTCCTAGAGAGGCCCCACAGAAGCTTCTCCTTGCCTTTTCCAGCCCTGTTTCCTCCCAGGAGATTCCTAGAGAGGCCCCATGTAGGCTTCTCCCTGCCTTTTCCAGCCCTGTTTCCTCCCAGGAGATTCTTAGACAGGCCCCACAGAGGCTTCTCCTTGCCTTTTCCGGCCCCCTTTCCTCCCAGGAGATTCCTAGAGGGGTCCCAACAGAGGCTTCTCTCCCTTCCTGTCTAGAAAAGTTCTGGGGGGTGAGGGAAGCTGTTTTCGCCCTCCACTGGCATTGAATTAAGGGTGTGAGCACTCGTGCATGCTCTTTCGGCACCCGAGGAAAAAAAGGTTCGCCATCACTGCCCTAGCCGTTGCCCTAGCTCAGCTCCAGCGCGCATATACGCTCTTGCCAGTTGACTTTCGGCTCATGCAGAGGCTCTGGGAAGGCATTTTAGCCCTCCATGGGCTTCAGAAAACTTCTGGAGGGCAAAAATGTGCCTACCAGGGTCACTGAAAGTTGGGAAATAGGATGTTTCCAGCCTCTGGAGGGCCTCCCAGGGAGCGGGCGAGGCCATTTTCACCTCCCCAAACTCCAGGAAAGACTCCAGGGTAGAGCAGCAGATGGGCCTACTGGGCTCATGGGAAATTGGGAAACAGAGCGTGGGGGTCATGCGCCCATGTTTGAGTGGCAGGGCATCATGGGGAGTAGTTGCATGCACATGGGCAGGAGGGTGGGGCACGGGGGGATTTAATTATGAGCCGAGGTGGTGCAGTGGGTAGAGTGCAGTACTGCAGGCCACTAAAGCTGACTGTAGATCTGCAGGTCAGCGGTTCAGATCTCATCACCAGCTCAAGGTTGACTCAGCCTTCCATCCTTCCGAGGTGGGTAAAATGAGGACCCGAATTGTGGGGGCGATATGCTGGCTCTTTTAAAGAGTGCTATTGCTAACATGTTGTAAGCCACTCTGAGTCTAAAGAGAAGGGCGGCATTAAAGAATAAATGAATAAATAAATAAATAAATAAATAAATAAATGGCGTGAGCGTGCACGTGTGTGTAATAGCATTGATATATGGTTATAGGAGGTTGGGCTAGAAGACCTCCAAGGTCCCTTCCAACTGTTCATTGAAAGGCACCAGATAAGAGATATTGGATGCAACAACAATTACAACAACAACAATAGGAACTGTCCCGTGCATTGGGCAGCTCTATACATTCATTTTTAATAAATAAATCAAATCATCTCCTCTATATGGTCCATGCAGCAGCTGGAATTTACACCCATGCCCTTTGCAAAAGATGGAAAGTGTTGCCGGGGAACATGTAGCATAGAATCCTAGCAGTCACCTCATTAAAAGTGAAGGCAAAAAAAATATTATTAAAATTAAAATACCGCCAGCCCTGTTTGCAGAACTGTGAATTGATGGTGATAATTAACCGCTGCGGTGTTTAATAGATTATCAAGATCGGTTAATTGATTGGACAACTCTTTGGAGAGATGAGAAAAAGGGGTCAGGTCATTTTTTTATTTTTTACAGAAATGATGCATTGTTTCTCATATCCGTTTTGCAAATCTTAAACTTCCTTAGAATAATCATTTCCCCCCCATCTGTCTGGCTGAAGGAAAGACCTGTTCAATATTACCTCCAAAAATGCATTAGATACAAGGTGATTATATATATATATATTCCCCCCTTCCTTCTTTTATTTCTTAACCAATTCTATGCAAATTTAAGCAAGAATTTAATTAAGGTCTCATTTAAACTTCCCATTGCTAATAGTAATAAAAGAGACCTGTTGAAACTGAGAATTTTCTTGCTGGGTGAAAAAATTGACACTTTATCTGTGAGAGATTAAAAAGGAAGATTTTTTTAAAAAAACAACACAGTATCTTTGCTCCTATGTAGTTGTCTGTCAGGCATGGGGGAACTGAGACATCTCCCCTTGCCTATGTAGTTTTATGTATGGTATGTTTGTGTGTATGCTTTTTTATATAATGGGGTTTTTTTTAGCTCTTTAATGTAAATTGTTATTTTAGATTTCAATATTAGATTTGTTATGGTATATTGTTTTTATCACTGCTGTGATCCACCCCGAGTCTATGGAGAGGGGTGGCATACAAATCTAAGAAAGAAAGAAAGAAAGAAAGAAAGATAGATAGATAGATAGATAGATAGATAGATAGATAGATAGATAGATAGATAGATAGATAGATAGATAGATGTAGATTGTTCTGAGTTCGGGTTTTGCCCCGTGTAATATTTTGAGTGTCTATGCGACGTTTCGGTGAAATCACATTCACCATCATCAGGCTGAAGTTTTAAGCTTCGTGCTGCTGTAAATATTTACAGCAGCACGAAGCTTAAAACTTCAGCCTGATGATGGTGAATGTGATTTCACCGAAACGTCGCATAGACACTCAAAATGGTTGGCATCCTTGAGTGAAGGTGCAAAGTCCGAATTGGCACATACGTTCCCGAATTTTGCTAATCTGCATGATTCCACTCCTGAGGTAGATGAGAAGCAGTACTTTTCTATTTTTAATCTGGAAATGGAAAGAGGGAGAGAGAGAGACAGAAAGAAAGAAAGAAAAGAAAGGAAAAGAAAGAAAGGAAAGAAAAGAAAAGAAGGGAGAAAGAAAAGGAAAGAAAAAAGAAAGAAGAAAGGAAAACAAATAAAAGAAAGGAGGAAGGAAAGAAAGAAAGGAAAGAAAGAAAGGGAAAGAAAATGAAAGGTAAGAAAAGAAGGGAGAAAGAAAGTGAAGGAAGGAAAGAAAAAGAAAGAAAGAAAGTGAGGGAGGAAGGAAGGGAAAGAAAAGAAGGGAGAAAGAAAGTGAAGGAAGGAAAGAAAAGAAGGGAGAAAGAAATAGAAAGGAAGGAAGGAAGAAAGAAAAAGAAAGAAAAGGAGGGAGGAAAGAAGGGAAAGAAAAGGAAGGAAGAAAGAAAGAAAGAGAAGGAAGGAAGGAAGGAAGAGAAAATTGCAACCCTTCCTAACAAATAAAATTGGCACACGAGCTGCCTTCTCACTACCTCCTTGTTATAGCCGCCTCCTTCCTAGAGAGCATGTTGGCCAACAGAGCTTAGAACAGGGCAATTATGAGGATCTGAACTTGCTTTGCTGCCAGGTTAGTGCCCAATGTTCCCACCGAGGGCAAATTTCAGAATTAAAGGGAGGAACCATTTCAACCTGTGCCAAGCAAACAGATGGCGAGTGCTGGGCTGTGTTTGGCCACAGGTGGGAAATTGCATTTTTGAACATTTGTGCCAGGCTGGGTGAATATTTCGTTAAGGACTAAAACACTCCTTAATGAGATTCTTCTGCATTCAGGGAATAGCTTGGCCTGGCCTTTCCTTTCCCTTCTTTTTCCCTCCCTCCCTCCCTCATTCATTCATCCATTCATCCATCCATCCATCCACCCATCCACCACATCTCCCTCTCTCCCTTCCCCCATCCATCCATCCATCCATCCATCATATCCTCCCTCCCTTCCTTCCCTCTCTCCCCTTCCTCCTTCCTTCCTTCCATCATTCCATTCATCCATCACATCTCCCTTCCCTCCCTCCTCCTTCCTTCCTTCCTTCCTTTCTTCGTTTCTTCCTTCCTTCTTTCATTCATTCATCACATCTCCCTTCTTCCCTTCCTTACTTCCTTCTTCCATTCATCACATCTCCCTCCTTTCTTCCATCCACCCACCCACCCACGCACCACATCTTCCTCCTTCCCTCCCTTCCAATTTGCAGTTTCCTTGGGTCTGGGTTCTGTGATGGCTTCGTGCGTTCTTGATGGTGGTGAGTTCTGATTCCGAACTGTTTGTTGCATTTCTTCTTTTTCTTGGTTAGGCGAACTCTGTGTCCTATCATAGACCTGCTCCAATCTCCCAGGAAGAAAAGCATTAAATTAAAGAAAATGCCATTTCAGGAAGCATTATTTCAACTCCCTTGGTGTTAGCGTGTTTCATTATATGGTGGGTACTTGTTTTCGCCCTTTGTACTCCCATCCTGCAACCTGGGGCAAAGTGAAATATTTACAATAGTGGTGTGATCCTTTCTGCATTTAGTGAGAATCATATATATATATATATATTTGAGCCATATATATATTTATTTTTTCCAGCTGCTTCTAAGTTGATTCTCATGGTTCACCAAGGAATCTAATATATTTTTTCTCTTTCTTAAGAGATAGAATCCTTTGTAGTTGCAACAGCACAATTTCATTATCAGGTCTCACGGCTCTTCTGCAGTTTGCAGAAATATCTCTTCATTCCCAGGAGAGGAAAGTCTATCAGGTGGTGTGGGTTGGGATGATTTTTTCTGTGGGTTGTTTTTTTCCTTGGTGCAGTCCCATCTAATAATTTTCTCACCTCTTGCACAACAGAGATAGTGACTGTGTCTCAACGAGTGTGTCATGGTAGGGGCAACCACGATTCACCAAACAGACTTTAGTTTGTAGATGGCTTAAGCTCCACCTGACGGCTTGTTCCAAGGGAATTTGGAAGAGCACCCTCAAAATTCCAATTGGGGGTCTCTCCTCTCCACGAAAGTGAAAAGAGGAGTGGAGGAGAGTGGATGTGAGGAAGAGAAGGGAAGAAGAGAAGAGGGAAAGAAGGAGAATGGGAGGAGGAGGAGGAGGAGAAAACGACAATGTAGTGAGAGAAGAGAGGAGAGGAAAATGGGAAAAGGAGAAGAGAAGGAGAATGGGAGGGAGAAAAGAGAAGAGAAGAAGGAAAGAATGGAAGAGGGAAGAGGAGAAGACAATGGAAGAGAGAGAAGAGAGGAGAGGAGAATGGGAAAGGAGAAGAGAAGGAGAATGGAAGGGGGAGAAGAGAAGAGGGAGAGACAGAAGGGAAGAGGAGAAGGAGAAAGAGAAGAAGACAATGGAAGGGAGAGAAGAAAAAAGTGAAGAGAAGAGAGAAAAATGGGAAAGGGAGAAGGAGAAGAGAAGAAGAATAGGGGGAGAAAAGAGAAGAGAAGAAGGAAAGGAGAATGGAAGGGGGTAGGAGAAGAAGACAATGGAAGGGAGAAAAGAGAGGAGAGGAGAATGGGAAAAGGAGAATGGAAGGGTGAGAAGAGAAGAAGGAGAATGGGAGGAGGAGAAGGAGAAAAAGAAGAAGACAAAGGAAGGGAGAGAAGAGAAAAGTGAAGAGAAGAGAGAAAAATGGGAAAGGGAGAAGGAGAAGAGAAGAAGAATAGGGGGAGAAAAGAGAAGAGAAGAAGGAAAGGAGAATGGAAGGGGGTAGGAGGAGAAGACAATGGAAGGGAGAAAAGAGAGGAGAGGAGAATGGGAAAAGGAGAATGGAAGGGTGAGAAGAGAAGAAGGAGAATGGGAGGAGGAGAAGGAGAAAAAGAAGAAGACAAAGGAAGGGAGAGAAGAGAAAAGTGAAGAGAAGAGAGAAAAATGGGAAAGGGAGAAGGAGAAGAGAAGAAGAATAGGGGGAGAAAAGAGAAGAGAAGAAGGAAAGGAGAATGGAAGAGGGTAGGAGGAGAAGACAATGGAAGGGAGAAAAGAGAGGAGAGGAGAATGGGAAAAGGAGAATGGAAGGGTGAGAAGAGAAGAAGGAGAATGGGAGGAGGAGAAGGAGAAAGAGAAGAAGACAATGGAAGGGAGAGAAGAGAAAAGTGAAGAAAAGAGAGAAAATGGGAAAGGGAGAAGGAGAAGAGAAGGAAAATGGGAGGGGGAGAAGACAAGAGGGAGGAGAAGAGGATGGGGAGAAGAGGGAGAAGGAGAAAAGAAAGAGAATGGGAGAGGGAGAGAGAAGAGAAGATACTTACTTTGTCTGTCCCTTCTGTATGCACCATGGAACTACTCAGTGGGGTGTTTTGTACATGGTTTGGGTCAAGGAAGGTCTTGAGGCTGTGCTTCAAACCGCCAACTTCCCTACCTTTGACTCCGAAGTCCCTGAGCCTCAAATACTGCTGAGAGTTGAAGCTGTCTTGGATCCCTTCTTCCTAAGGAAGGCATTTATAATCTGGACCATTTTGCTAGTCTGCACAGCTCACTGCCCCATATAAGTTGTCACTGGAATTTATTCAGAAGATTGCAATGAAATCTGGTGGTTGAGAAGAGCAAAGGACTTCTTCAGAGGAAGGAGTTTTACCCACCATGAAGACGACCATCAGAGCACGGGGCAGTCAATCTCTAGGGCTCAAGAGGAAGCTTAGGGCTCCTTCCCCATTGTGCCATGTCCTATGGCCATGATGGCGAACCTGTGGCATGCAGAGCCCTCTCCACAGGCACACGGACCACTGCAGAGCTCACTTCCACCGTGCATGCGCACACAGCTCCCGCTAGCCAGCTGATTTTTAGCGGTCTGCTGCACATCCCCAGGTTCCGGAGGCTCTCTTCGAGCCCCCGGGAGGGTGAAAATGGTCTCCCCCAGACTCTGGAGGCCCTCTGGATGGGCCAGGGTGAGTGCATACATTGGGAGAGTGCACGGGGGTGGGGAGAAAGTGGGGGAGGATTGTGTGCGCATGTGGGTGGGTGGGACGTGCGGGGATGTCACACACAATGCATTATGGGTGCCAGCATGTGGACGCTCACTATCACGCACCCGTTCAGCACGCAGCAAGAAGGTTAGCCATCATTGGGTCTCCATTCCTGCTTCCATTGTCAGCAAAGTGGGCTTCTTAATGATTGATCACTAGAGCTCCAGATTCCCAGGAATCCCGCCAAACATCCATTCTCCTCCGCCATAGGACTTTGGCACTCCTCTCCACTGGTTTTTTGATCTCTGCGAGGGGCATGGTAATTGTGCCAGTGACTCCCTCTCCGTGCTGGTACCAAGGTCACTGTATACTTACTGCCCTGCGGAGACCTGGGATAGATGCCAGCCTGTTGGCATGAGCTTCTGTAAACTCCTGGCCCCAGGGAAGGGTCTTGGCCAAGGACAAGTGGCAGCAGGCAGGGGCTTATGGCGCTCTTCCTTTCTTGAAGCTGCGTGGCACGATGCCAATCTTGAGCTCGTCTGCTGACTTCAACCATCGTTCGCTGGTCTTGCTTTAACCTCATGGACGTTTTGTGTGAGAGATGGTTAAGCTAAGGCAGTGATGGCAAACCTTTTTTTCCTCGGGTGCCGGAAAAGTGTGCATGCGTGCTATTGCGCAAGCGCCCACACCCAGTAATGGGCAGCCAAAAATTTTACTGCCACACTGTGGGTGTGGCTTACTTTGTGGGTGTGGCTTGATGGTCATGTGACCAGGTGTGAGTGGCTTGAGCGATTATCATTGTTCAAGTGAACTGTTAAGTCCTTGACTTACAACCTCACCAGGGTCGCTCTCTTGGGTGACAATTTGCTTCGTGTTTCCCGCGCTCTCCTTCCTGCCTCAGGCTGGGTAGCGAGGCGAACAGGTGCCGATCAGCTGTTGAGAAAAGAGGGGGGAGGAAATGGGCCCCCTGCAACTCCTGCCGGTCTCCCTGCCGCTTTCCGAGGAGGGGGAGGATGAAGATGGGAGGGTGGGATGGTCAGCTTCATTTCCGCCAGTGGAACTGCGTTCCACCCCATCCTGCCTGCTACCCACCCCTGCCCACACCCATAATTCAATGCCTGGGAAGGGCGAAAACTGCTTCCCCCATCCGCGGAGGCCCTGTGGAGGCTGGAAATGGCCTGTTTCCCAACTTCTGGTTGGCCCAGTAGGCTCGTGTTTTGCCCTCCCCAGGCTCCAAAGGCTTCCCTGGAGCCGGGGGAGGGTAAAAATGCCCTCTGGAAGCCAAAATCACCCTCCCAGGGCCTCTGCATGAGCCAAAAATCAGCTGACCAGCACACACATGCACATTGGAGCTGAGCTAGGGCAACGGCTTGCGTGCCAGCATTTGTGGCTCTGCGTGTCACCTGTGGCGCCCCTGCCATACGTTCACCGTCACTGAGCGAAGGCTTTTTTAAAAAAGAACCCCGACTTTTGGCATATTGATGTTTCCCATTAAAATAATCCAGCCATCGTATTAAGTGCTGGGCAGAAACTCAATTTGGAGAAGGGATTTCAGAGGCGGTTTAATTGAATCTTCAGATCTAATCAACTTTACAAATCGAATGGGATGGGAACGGATATCTCTAAATCAATTTGGAGCGTAGGAATGCTCCAGAATCACGTAGGATTGATTTTCCTAATTGATTCAAATTGTCGAATCGGAGCGATTTCCCCAAATTAAATCAATGATGCAAATAAGATTTTGGCCCAATGAACCAAATCAGATGGAGACGATACTTGAATCCTTCAAACCTGGAACGACGACATGGCAGACTGTGGTGGACTTTAGAAGGGTTTCTTTAACTCCGTCCTGCCCATCATAGCAGGGACGTGGTGGCTCAGGGGCTAAGACACTGAGCTTGTCGATCAGAAAGGCCGGCAATTTTGGCAGTTCGAATCCCTAGCGCTGCCTAAGGCAATGAGATCCCTCTGCCTCCTACCCTTTGGCTGAGCGCAGGACTAACCTTCACAAGCCCTGCAGGCTGGAACTGGAAAGTAAGGCCAACAACTTTGGCCTGCAGATACTTTCTGGAGGCAGGGGAGGTGAAAAACGGGGCGCACAGATGCCATAGTAGGCAAAAAAACTTGCAAAAATGGTCTGTTTGGGGGCAAAATACGGACTGGTTTTGGCCTGCACAATGCGGCTAGAGGTACACTACTTCAGACAGATGGTTATCTAACACCTTCTTAAAAACTTCCAGCATTCACAACTTCTGGAGGCAAGCTGTTCCACGGATCAATTGTTCTAACTGTCAGGAACTTTCTCCTTAGTTCTATATTGCTTCTCTCCTTGTTTAGTTTCCACCCATTGCTTCTTGTTCTACCCACAGGTGCTTTGGAGAATAGCTTGACTCCTCCTTCTTTGTGGCAACCCCTCAGATATTGGAAGACTGCTATTACGTCTCCCCTGGTCCTTCTTTTCATTAAACTAGCCATGCCCAGTTCCTGCAACCTAGTCCCCTAACCATCTTCGATGAAGAGAGATAGATAGACCCAGAAAGAGAGAGAGAGAGAGAGAGAGAAATATATTTCTCAAGCTCCTTAGGGCTGAGAAGAATTGATGCAAAACATTGGACTCCTAAGCAACTGGGGGAAAAAAAGATCTCAGCCAAAAGAGCTAAATGTAAACAAAAGTAAATAAAACACCCTGTGACTCAAAGAAAATTTCGAACGTTTGCCTTGTTAAAACTGAGCACTTTAGCAGTGGTGGTGGGAAAGGGTTCTTGGCTAGGTCACACATTTATCTCTAGCCTTCTAAAAAGGGTTATCCATATTTACAGTATGGATGGATGTATTATTAAACAGACTCACATAGCTACCAGAAGGCAGCAAACAAACTACAGCAGAAATGCAACAAAAAGACCCACTTAACAATTAAAACAAAGTTGAAGCTCTGATGAAATTTTGATATATGTATCAGGTCCCATTCGAGGTCCCAAGCGTCATCTTCAGGCTGGTGCTAAGAATGCCTCTACTTATGAACTTTTCTAGATAAGAACTGGGTGTTCAAGATTTTTTTTGCCTCTTCTCAAGAACCATTTTCCACTTACAAACCCGAGCCTCCAAAACTGTAACCGGAAAAGGCAGGGAGAAGCCTCCATGGAGCCTCTCTAGGAATCTCCTGGGAGGAAACAGGGCCGGAAAAGGCAGGGAGAAGCCTCCGTGGGGCCTCTCTAGCAATCTCCTGGGAGGAAACAGGGCCTCCACCCTCCCTGTGGTTTCCCCAATTGCTTTTACATTGATTCCTATGGATTCCTATGGGAAAAATTGCTTCTTCTTACAAATTTTTCTACTTAAGAACCTGGTCACGGAACGAATTAATTTCATAAGTAGAGGTACCACTGTATATATATTTTCTCATGCCAGCCATCCTGTGCCAGCTGGGGTTTGGGGAGGGGGCAGGCAGTTGGGGGGGGAGCCCGATTGCCTGTTTTTCTGAAGGTCAAAGAGAATTGGAGGCATCCAAATTGGAGCGAGGCTGTTCCTAAGGAAAATGCCAAGACTGAGAAGGCATTTTGGAAGGTCTATGGAGATTCTCTGTCATCCAGGTCATGGTTGTCCCAAAGGTGCTTTTTTAAAGAGGCAATTGGACTTTCTGGATTTTCTTTGAAGATGTTTTGCTTCTCACCCAGAAACTTCTTCAGCTCTGAATGGATGGTGGGGAATGGAAGGATTTATAGTCCTTGCAGAGCATAAATTCTCTCTCTCTCCCTCTTTCTTCTTCTCTGTCTCTCCCTCCCTCTCTCTCTTTCTCTCCCGCTCTCATTTTACCTCTCCCCCTCTCTCTCTTTCTCTCTCCCTCCCTTTCCCTCTTTCTCTCCCCCTCTCTTTCTCTCTCTCTCTCCCTCCCTCTCCCACTTTCTCTCGCCCCCTCTCTCTTTTTTGCTCTCCGTCTCCCTTTCTCTCTCTCCCTCTCTCTTCCCCCTCCTCTCTCTTTCTCCCCCTCTCCTCCTCTCTCTTTCTCTCTCCCACCCTCTCTTTCTCACTCTTTTTCTCCTTCTCCCTCTCTCTGCCTCCCTCTCTCCCTCTTTCTCTCTCCCCCTATTTCTTTTTCTCTCTCCCTCATTTTTCTGAAATGGTATGCCTGAGCAGTGGGATGGACTAGAAGACCTCCAAGGTCCCATTCAGATTGAAACTGCATGTTTCTCAACCCATGGAGCAAAGGATCGTTTTTTACTTCAAAGATCAAGTTGAGGCAGGTCTGACATCTGTGTTCTTTTAGAGTTTGGGTTTCGGTTCTGTAGGAAAAAAAGAAAACAATTTTGCTTCCTTGGAGACGTTTAGAGTACCTATTTTGTGTGCACATCACGCCTTCATGTGTGATGGTGTCTTGGCTGCGAGCGGAGGATTTTACAGCGTCCAACTCCCAAACAAAGAGCTTAGTTGGATTCAGAGGGCAAGCGTGATCCAGAAGGTGGCCTGAGATGGCCTCGCAAGCTACCGGCCGGGTTTCCTGAATGGCGGAGAAGAAAGAAGAAATTAATTGCAAAATGTGCAGGCTTTGAAGCCCATGGGCTGTTGGCTCGCGGAAGGTGTTGGCTTTGCCCAACGAAGATGGTTGAGGCCAGCAAGCACACTTCTGCAGATTTCCCAGCCATGAAAACCTTCGTGAGCTCTTTGGCCGAGATATTGTGACAGAAGGCGTGGGTGGTGTTTATAAGCCTCCCGCGGTCTCTTTTTTAAGGTCCTTTTTTTTGCAAAGAAAAAGGGTTAGATAAGGAGGGGGCTTGTGCGTCATATGCCCTCCCAATGCCAGAGATAGACCAGAGTGATTAATATGCACTGGACTGTAATGTCAGCTGGGCATGTCAGCTTCCTCTCGGATTTGGAGTTGGATATAGAAAATTGAAGGATAGAGTTGGATGGAACCTTGGAGATCTTCTAGTCCAACCCCCTGCTTGACCAGGTATATCGTTTCAGACAAATAATTGTCCGGTCTCTTTATAAAAGCCTCCAGTGATGGACACCCCCCCCCCGAATGTCTGAAGTCAAATTGTTCCATTCAATTGCTCTCCCCATTAGGCAATTTCTCCTTTGTTCTCTGTTGCTTCCCTCCCTGAGTATTTTTCAGACTATAAGGTTTGGGGGGGAAAAGAAGGGGGGGGACCTACCTACCAGGTATTCATCTGGCTAGCGTCCTTAGCCTGGTCAGCTTCACCACATTATTTGATACCCTGGTTAGGGCTGGAAAAAAAGTACTTTGGAGGGAGTAGCAATGAAGAAAAGCTTACAAAGACTTAGGGCTGGAAAAAACCTCTTCGGAGGGAGTAGCAATGAAAAAACCCTGCAAGCTGGGAAGATTGTTAGCACCTCGTTTAGTGCTGAAAAAACTTTTTTCTGGAGGGAGTAGCAATCAAAACAAGCCTGCAAGCCAGGAAGATTGTTAGCACTTTGTTATGACTGTGGAAAAAATATCTTTGGAGGGAGTAACAATGAAAAAATCCTGCAAGCTGGGAAGATTGTTAGCACCAAAACCTTTTTCCGGTGGGAGTAGCAATGAAAACAAGCATGCAACCAGGAACAGCTAAGAAGATCATTAGCACTTTGTTGGGGCTGGTGGAAAAAAAGCTTTGAAAAAGCTAAATTTGGAGTATAAGACACACCCAAATTTTCAGCCTCTTTTAGGGGGGGAAATGGCACATCTTATACTACGAAAAATACGGTATTTCGCTTCCATCCCTTGTTTCTCTTCTTGCCTTTGGGGCTTTGGAAAAGAGTTTGACCCACTCTTCTTTGTGGCAGCCCCTCAAATACTGGTATACTACTACAGTGGCATCTCTACTTACGGACTTAATTCGTTCCATGACCAGGTTCTTAAGTAGAAAAGTTTGTAAGAAGAAGCTATTTTTCCCATAGGAATCAATGTAAAAGCAGATAATGTGTGTGATTGGGGAAACCACAGGGAGGGTGGAGGCCCTGTTTCTTCCCAGGAGATTCCTATAGAGGCCCTACGGAGGCTTCTCCCTGCCTTTTCCGGTCCTGTTTCCTCCCAGGAGACTCCTAGAGAGTCCCCACGGAGGCTTCCACCCACTTTTTCCGGCCCTGCTTCCTCCCAGGAGATACCTAGAGAGGCCCCAAGGAGGCTTCTCCCCACCTTTTCTGGCCCTGTTTTCTCCCAGGAGATTCCTATAGAGACCGCATGGAGGCTTCTCCTCACCATTTCTGGCTCAGTTTCCTCCCAGGAGATTCCTAGAGAGGCCCCGTGGAGGCTTCTCCTGCCTTTTCCAGTTACAGTTTTGGAGGGTGCGCTGTGTAAGTGGAAAATGATTCTTGAGAAGAGGCAAAAAAATCTTGAGCACCCGGTTCTTATCTAGAAAAGTTCATAAGTAGAGGCGTTCTTAAGTAGAGGTACCACTGTATCATGTACCCCCAGTCCTTCTTTGCTCTAAACCCAGTTCCTGTAACCGTTCTTCCTATGTTTTAGCCTCCAGCCCTCCAATCATTCCTCCTGTTCATGATGTCCATAAGAATTGGAGACCTGAATTGGATGGGATTTGCTTTGGAAGGAACTTCAAGGAGCTCCTGTATGAAATATCATCAACAGCTTAAACTAAATTCCTCTTTTTTTAATGATCCTGCATTGGCCAGCTTGGGGGAGGGGGAAAAAAACCCTTGCTGTCTTTTACAATTGTTCAACACACTCCCACACAATTTCCAAATTAAACTTGGCATTTCAAACTCCCTGCAGAGTCTTGCTTTATACAAACCAAGAATGGGAGATTCTCCATGGTTTGAATCTTGAACAGGCTCAGTATTTGGGAAGAGAATAAAATAAAATAATATTCTAGGGAATGCAAATTAACAATTTCCCCCTCCAGACCAGGCATTCTTTGTTTTCAACTTATTCTCCAAAGTACTAGAGGGCAAAACAAGGAACAATGGATGGGAAGGAACAAGGAACTATTCAACAACAGGGCGTGCATCAGTGCACCAGTTTTTGCTAACACAGAACTGCCAATACAATACTCAGATTGAGGATTCCTTTTCCCCAAGTGCATTATTTTACATTTGGAAACATTAAACTGCAGTTTCTATTGCTTTGACCACTTATCTAGTAAAGCTAAATCATTTGCCATATTACAGAAGCCTCCAGGGATATCAACCCTATTGCATACTTTAGAGTTATTGGCAAATAGGCAAACCTCCCCCTATGTCACTCACAAGCATATTGAACAGACCCTTGTGGCACACCACCTGTAACCTGTCTCTGCTCAGAATACTCGCCATTAACCATAACTCTCTGATGTCTAAGCTTCAGCCAGCTGCAAATCCACTGAACTATCCAGGAATTAATTCCAATCTTCACTAATTTATCTATCAGCTCTTTATGTGGAACCGTATCAAAGGCTTTGCTGAAGTCCAGGTAGGCAATATCCATGGCACCACCTTCATCTAACACCTTTGTAACCAGGTTCTGCTCAGAATACTTGCCATTAACAACAACCCTCTGATATCTATGCTTCAGCCAGCTGTGATATTATTATATCTTTGTATATTATCAATACGTATTTGACAAAACAAATAAACAAGTAAATAAACAAACAGTTATGCAGTGGAACAGCTTGCCACCAGAAGTTGTGAATGCTCCATCACTGGAGGTTTTTAAGAAGATGTCAGCATGACTCCGAGCGCTCCCTCTGCCCCTGCGCATTTGCATGCTCCCTCCCACACTCGCCCTATGGGATGGGTCTCCGGAGTCCGGGGGAAGCCATTTTCATCCTCCCAGAGGCTCAAGAAAAACCTCCAGACCTGTGGATGCATCACACCCTCCACGCATGCACAGAAGATACCCCAAAATCATCTGGACGGTGGGAGACACGTGGGCATGTGCGGTAGAGCTGAGCCAAGCGATGGTTCGCGTGGCCACACAGACAGCTCTGCACAGTGAAGGGCTGCAAAAGTTGTTACTACCACACTGTGGCCGTGGCTTATTTTGTGGGTGTGGCTTGACAATCAAGCAACTGGGGGGGCTTAAAAGTCCTGTGACTGGCTTAAAGGTGGGCAACTTGACGTCACTTACGTCAAGGGTTAGGGTGCCTGGCCTCTCCTCGCCTCAAAGAGATACAATTTACCTACCTATTGACTATTATTGAACATCCAAAATATACTCTTTACTTCTATGAATGATGAGGCAGCAGCCATCTCGATCACCGGAACATAGAAACTTTAATAAAATCACTTAGCTTTCGTTAGCGTGCTGCTAACTTCGTCAGAGTTTTAAAATGCTTTATAAAGTGCTTTATAAAGCATTACTCAGTCTGCTCATTGCCCGCGTCACGGGGCCACACCCTTCCCTCCCCCCTGCGGTAAGCCTAATTGTGGGCTTAATCATGCTGGCTGAAGGGAGATCTACCTCTTTTGCTCGTGTTTGTTGCCTTTTTCCCTCCCCAAGGGAGGGGGTGGAATTGTGAGGCTTAATCCTGCTGGCTGTAGGGAGACCTGCCGCTTTTACTCGTGTCTGTTGCCTTTTTCCCTCCCCAAGGGAGGGGGTGGAGTTGTGAGGCAATGCTTCGGAGGTGTTTGGTATTCCTTTCTTCCCCCCATTGTCGTTGTTACTGTTTATAATGGTACATGTCTGCTCTTGCAATTTTTTTACCCATGTCCTCGTCCTAGGTCTACACTGTTCTAATCCCCCCTTGTTTCAAACCAAGGGAGGTCGCCTCCTAAAAGAAGCCTGGTTCTCGAATGAAAATTCTTTAAATAGACACATCGATATGCCATTGGCATACCAGGCTTTAAGGCACCAACAACGACTTAAAGGAGATGGGTCATTAAGATTGGACACAGCCCCCAGCAGAATTCCCCAGGCCAGACATAGAAACCAGCCAAATGAGGGTGGGATAACCCCCGAGAAACAAGGGAACATACTGGAGCAATACGGAGGTAGAGGTGGAGGGGCACAATTTAAGTCTAACATAGAGGACAAGGGGGGATTAGAACAGTGTAGACCTAGGACGAGGACATGGGTAAAAAAATTGCAAGAGCAGACATGTACCATTATAAATAGTAACAACGACAATGGGGGGAAGAAAGGAATACCAAACACCTCCGAAGCATTGCCTCACAACTCCACCCCCTCCCTTGGGGAGGGAAAAAGGCAACAGACACGAGTAAAAGCGGCAGGTCTCCCTACAGCCAGCAGGATTAAGCCTCACAATTCCACCCCCTCCCTTGGGGAGGGAAAAAGGCAACAAACACGAGCAAAAGAGGTAGATCTCCCTTCAGCCAGCATGATTAAGCCCACAATTAGGCTTACCGCAGGGGGGAGGGAAGGGTGTGGCCCCGTGACGCGGGCAATGAGCAGACTGAGTAATGCTTTATAAAGATGTTTGTCTCCCACGGCATTTTAAAACTCTGACGAAGTTAGCAGCACGCTAACGAAAGCTAAGTGGTTTTATTAAAGTTTCTATGTTCCGGTGATCGAGATGGCTGCTGCCTCATCATTCACGTATGTACCTGGAACTCGCATTTTTAGGACTATTCTTTACTTCTATGTATATATGCCACATGTGCACATACATATTACACACAGGCACACAAAAATATACATTATCTACTATATAAACTGTATGTGTGTGTATACACACACACACACACAGCTCTTCTAAAATTATACACATTCAACCTCATTTACTGTGATAGGAAAAATATGACCAGAGCCCAGAAGGGGAAAAATATGCTGTTTCTGTAACCTGCTCAGAGAGGGCTGTAAAAGGTTTATGAAGCGGTATATAAGTCTAAGTGCTATCACGGAATGAGGGTTGTCTGTACGGTCTTGTTTATTCAGCTTGTATTTGGTGTTCTGATTCTTTTTGCCAATGCGTAGGACAGAGTATATTTTGGCTGAGATTTGGAGTTGCCAGATGTTTTGACCATTCAGACACAAAGTCAAGGTCTTTTTGGAGAGTAGCTGTGTTATCGGTGGTGTTGAAAAGTTTAACATCGTCGGCTGTATCAGTCTCTGTCTCTAAAATTCTTCCCAACTGCTCCTCCAGTACCTTAATTAATTTTGGCCTTTCTAGGAGCTGCTTCTTCAGGTCTGACAACCGTTGCATCTTTTTTCCTGCTTGGTGGGGTGGTACCTCCGCACAGTGACGGGCTGCCAAGATTTTTACTGCCACACAGCGGGGGTGGCTTATTTTTTGGTGTGGCTTGATGGTCATGTGACCGGGTAGGAGTGGCTTAGAGGTCATGTGACTGGGTGGGAGTGGCTTGCCAACCAAGATAAGTTTTCAAATAGGTGCTTGGACTCTTTTTCAGTGGAATAAGTCACATTATTTGAAGAGCTACAAAAAGAATAAATGATACACAGCATTTTTTGTTGAGGAGCACAGTATCATTTGAAGGTTTTGTACTGAACCCACAAGGTTTTTTATGATAACAGATTAGGCAAGTAGCTCAATTTTCTTGAATTGATATAAAAGTTCAGTTCTAGATAATGATTAAAAACCTTTATGGGTAAAAACATACTATTTAATTATCTCCTATTTTAAAAATAATTAAGGTACTACAGAAGGACAATAGAAAAAACTATTAAGGATTCAATAAATATGTTTACTGCCCCTAGCAGCCCATTACTGCCTCCGCATCCTTCTCGTCTTTCAAAGTCATAATTCTAACCATACGGAACCTGCTCTTTGATGGTTGCTTCCTGGTAGAAGTCTTCCACCTTGAAAAAGCGGAGAAGGAGAGATGTTGAATACCTCTTGGTTGGATATTTATGTAAAGGAGGGTGCCGGGGATCTCGTCAGCTAATTAGCCGCCGTCCCTGATGGCAATGATGTTCTTTCTTGCTACGGCAGTTGTCAACCGCATGCGAAGGAGACAGCTTTGCTCCGATGAGCAGAAAACATCCGGCACAAGATTGCACAGGGTTGATGAATTACACATGCTGCCTCACTCTTGGAGATGTTCTGATCAACTCTGACAAGCTGGAATTCCTGCAGGGCACCAGGCTGCTATTGCCCATTAAGAAAACGAGACGTTAAAACCCTTGTAGGGAAGTCTAAAGTGGACCTCAACAGCTGGCTGAGGAATTCTGGGAGTCGAAGTCCACAAGTCTTAAAGTTGCAAAGGTTGGAGATCCCTGGTCTAGAAGCTACAGAGAAGACACAGAAACATAGAAGATTGACGGCAGAAAAAGACCTCCTGGTCCATCTAGTCTACCCTTATACTATTTCCTGTATTTTACCTTAGGATGGATATATGTTTATTCCAGGCATGTTTAAATTCAGTTACTGTGGATTGACCAACCATATCTGTTGGAAGTTTGTTCCAAGTATCTCAGTAAAATAATATTTTCTCACAATGCTTCTGATCTTTCTCCCAACTAATCTCAGATTGTGCCCCTCTTGTTCTTGTGTTCACTTTCCTATTAGAAACATGTCACTCCTGAACTTTATTTAACCCTTTCACATATATGTCTGGGAGGAGTTAGACTTGGTGATACCTGATGAAGTGGACAAGGCCATTGGAGCTGTGAGTTCCGCCACCTGTTTACTGGATCCGTGTCCCTTTTGGTTGGTTTCGGCCAGCTGAGAGGTGACATGGAGCTGGGTCCAGGAGGTTGTCAACGCCTCCTTGGGGAGGGGGTCCTTTCCGGCTCCTTATAAGGAGGCACTTGTGCGCCCCCTCCTCAAGAAGCCTTCCCTGGACCCAGCCGTGCTTAATAACTACCGTCCAGTCTCCAACCTTCCCTTTATGGGGAAGGTTGTTGAGAAGGTTGTGGCGCTCCAACTCCAGCGGTTCTTGGAAGAAGCCGATTATCTAGGCCCTCAGCAGTCTGGATTCAGGCCCGGCTACAGCACGGAAACTGCTTTGGTCGCGTTGATGGATGATCTCTGGCAGGCCCGGGACAGGGGCTTGTCCTCTGTCCTGGTGCTCCTTGACCTCTCAGCGGCTTTCGATACCATCGACCATGGTATCCTTCTGTGCCGGCTGGAGGGGTTGGGAGTGGGAGGCACTGTTCTCCAGTGGTTCTCCTCCTACCTCTCCGGTCGGTCACAGTCGGTGTTAATGGGGGGTCAGAGGTCAATCTCTAGGTCTCTCCCTTGTGGGGTGCCTCAGGGGTCGGTCCTCTCCCCCCTGCTATTTAATATCTACATGAAACCGCTGGGTGAGATCATCCAAGGGCATGGGGTGAGGTATCATCAATATGCCGATGATATCCAGTTATACATCTCCACCCCATGTCCAGTCAACAAAGCAGTGGAAGTGATGTGCTGGTGCCTGGAGGCTGTTGGGGTTTGGATGGGTGTCAACAAGCTCAAACTCAACCCAGACAAGACGGAGTGGCTGTGGATCTTGCCTCCCAAGGACAATTCCATCTGTCCATCCATTACCCTGGGGGGGGGAGTTATTGACCCCCTCTGAGACGGTTCACAACTTGGGCGTCCTCCTCGATCCACAGCTCACATTAGAGAACCATCTTTCAGCTGTGGCGAGGGGGGAGTTTGCCCAGGTTCGCCTGGAGCACCAGTTGTGGCCCTACCTGGACAGGGAGTCATTGCTCACAGTCGCTCATGCCCTCATCACCTCGAGGTTCGATTACTGCAATGCTCTCTACATGGGGCTACCTTTGAAAAGTGTTCGGAAACTTCAGATCGTGCAGAATGCAGCCGCGAGAGCCATCATGGGGCTTCCCAGATTCGCCCACATTTTTACAACACTCCGTGGCCTGCACTGGCTGCCGATCAATTTCTGGTCACAATTCAAAGTGTTGGTTATGACCTTTAAAGCCCTACATGGCATTGGACCAGAGTAACTCCGGAACCACCTGCTACCGCACGAATCCCAGCGACCGAAAAGGTCCCACAGAGTTGGCCTTTTCCGGGTCCCATCGACTAAACAATGTCATTTGGCAGGCCCCAGGGGAAGAGCCTTCTCTGTGGCGGCCCCGGCCCTCTAGAATCAACTCCCCCCGGAGATTAGAACTGCCCCCACCCTCCTTGTCTTTCGTAAATTACTCAAAACCCACCTATATCGCCAGGCATGGGAGAACTGAGACACCTTCCCCAGGCTTTTATATTTTATGTTTGGTATGTATGTGTTGTTTGGTTTTAAATGATAGGGTTTTATGTCTTTTTCTCTTTTAATATTAGCTTTGTTCCACTGTAACATTGTTTTTATTGTTGTTGTGAGCCGCCCCGAGTCTTTGGAGAGGGGCGGCATACAAATCTAATTAATAATAATAATAATAATAATAATAATAATTATTATTATAATTATTATTATTATTATTATTATTATTATTATTATTATTATTATTAAATGTTTCGATCATACCCCCCCTTTCCCTTCTGTCCTCCGGATTATACATACTGAGTTCATGAAGTCTTTCCTGATCAGTTTTATGCTTAAGACCTTCCACCATTTTTGTAGCCCATCTTTGGACCCGTTCAATTTTATCAATAGCTTTTTGTAGGTGAGGTCTCCAGAACTGGACTCAGTATTCCAAATGTGAGAAGAGATTAATGGTGTTGTTATCTCCACTTTGGTTGGAGATACAATCCATCAACCAGAATAGATTAAGTCTTCTCAGGAGGCCCACAGTTGACTAACGAGACCCAGTGGTGACTCTTGACTCTTTAACAGAATAACAGAATTGGAAGGGACCTTAGAGGTCTTCTAGTTCAACCCCCTGCTGAAGCAGGAGCCCCTATACCATTGATGGCGAACCTTTTTTTCCTCGGGGTGCCAAAAGAGCATGCACACAAACTGTCACACATACACGAGTACCAAAACCCCTAATTCAATGCCCGGGGGGGGGAAGAGCTTCCCCCGCCCACCGGGGGCCCTCTGGAGGCTGGAAATGGCCTGTTTTCCAACTTCCCTGGAGCCAGGAAGGGTAAAAACACCCTCCCCCATCCCCCTGCAGGCTCTCTGGAAGCCAAAAACGCCCTCCCAGAGCCTCTGTGTGAGCCAAAAATCAGCTGGCCAGCACACACATGCACATTGGAGCTGAGCTAGGGCAATGGCTCGCATGCCAGCAGATATGGTTCTGTGTGACACGGAGGTGGCACACAATGTTTTTACCCTTCCCGTACCATAGGTTCGCCATCACTGCCCTATACTGTTTCAAGCAAGCAACTATTCAGTCTGTCAAAAACGCCAACACAGTTCTAGGCTGTATTAACAGAGGGATACAATCAAGATCAAGGGAAGTACTAATACCACTCTGTAAAGCCTTAGTAAGACTACACCTGGAGCACTGCATTCAGTTTTGGTCACCACAATGCAAAAAGGATGTCAAGAGACTAGAAAAAGTGCAGAGAAGAGCGACAAAGAGGATTAGGGGACCGAAGGCCAAAACATATTAAGAACAGTTGGAAGAACTAGGTGTATCTATTCTAGTTTAATGAAAAGAAGGACCAGGGGAGACATTTATTTATTTATTTATTCATTCATTCATTCATTCATTCATTCATTAGATTTTTATGCCGCCCTTCTCCTTAGGCTCAGGGCGGCTTATAACATGTTAGCAATAGCACTTTGATATGATAGTAGTCTTCCAATATCTCAGGGGTTGCCACAAAGAGGGAGTCAGGTTAATTCTCCAAAGCACCTGAGGGCAAGACAAGAAGCAATGGGTGGAAACTAATCAAGGAGAGAAGCAACTTGGAACTAAGGAGAAATTTCCTGACAGAACAATTAATCAGTGGAACAGCTTGCCTCCAGAAGTTGTGAATGCTCCAACACTGGAAGTTTTTTTAAAAAAATAATAGTTTAAGTTTAAGTTTAATCAGATTTGTATGCCGCCCCTCTCCGCAGACTTCAACATTAAATTAATTTCAACATTAAAATTGGTGTCACTAGTATCCATAAATTGTCTAAATTCTAATTTTTAATACATTCTACTATATTATTACGTTATTACTTACATATACAGTTTTAATACATTGTCTTACACAGGGGTATTCACATATTATTATCTAATTCTTATTTCACTGTCACCTTTCAATTTTCTAACCAGGTATACCTTCTACTCCAGACCTGATAATACTCTGATTCATTTCTCTCGTTCAGTTCCATGGTCATCTTGTCCATCTCAGAGCATTCCAATATTTTACTAATGATTATTGCATCTGGCAGGCAACCGGCCTGTTTCCAATTTTGCACTAGCATAATTCTAGCAGCTGTCAATATATGCAATATTATGTATTGAGTTTTCCTGTCTGTTTTCGCCTCCAAGATACCAAGAAGAAATCGTTCGGGTTTCGTTTCTATTTTTTTGTCCCGCAATTTCTTCCATTCAGTTCTTTATTTTACACCAATACTTCTTTGACTTTGGACAGGTCCACCATATGTGACCAAAGGTACCCTGTTTTATACCCACATCTCCAACATTGTGCTGAACAATTTGGATACATTTTGGCCAATCTCACTGGTGGTAGATGCCAATGGCATGTTGTAAAAATTCTCCTTGTACGCTGCCGATTATGTCAATTTATAATTTTTTCCCCATAATTTCTCCCAAAGGTCTAATTCAATGCCATACCTGAAATTTCTAGCACAACTAATTGTTGTTTCCTTCACAGTTTCTTCTTCCATATAAAATCTTAAAAATAGATTGGAGACGGGAAGTTTTTAAGAAGAGATTGGATAATCATTTCTCTAAAGTGGTAGAGGGCAGGGGTAGATTCCTAACAGTTCGAACCAGACCACCCGAACTGTTAGCGACTTACTGGTGATGTGACGATTGCATCACAGATCCTATTGGGTTGGTGCTGATCCATGTAAGACACCACCTTTTGGGGGAAGATTTTGCTGAATTTTTCTGTTTGAATGGCTTCTCATCATCCTCTGCTTTGAAAAAAAGCCCTCCCACCTGCTCCTGGGTTAATACTGTCAGGAATTTAAAAATCCTGAGATAATATCTTAATGCAGAAGGTAGGCCTCTGTTGAGAATGCTGAGTCATTCTGAGGCAGTTGAGCCTTCAGCAACCTAGTAATCATTTAAATAGTACTGTATTTAACTATGCAAGACTTTCTTGCTCTCTCTCTCTGATCTCTGATCCTGCTCTGTGTGAAGTGTGCTCTGAAGCTGCTGTATTGATCTGTTGGCTCCTGTGAGGTATTTTAACTGAGATAGATACTAGTGAGATATTCGTGTAATGTATGTATAGTAAACTAGAATACAATTAATAGTGTAAATAAGAAGTAAATATATATTTTCCAAGACTTCCTACTGCTGCTGTGTTTCATTTGAAGACTTAACCAAACTCCATATCTATTGGTCTGTGGCTGGCTGGTTGGGCTGGTTTGCTGCTTGGGCTGTCTGGTTTCCGCAAATGCAGCTCTGATAAATATTAACCTTTACTTCTTTGCCCAAAGCACAGCTGATCAGCTCCTCAGCTGTGTTTTTGGGTAAATCCAGCTTCTGAGCATGTGCAGAAGTGAAATTGCATGAGCGGATGCGTGCAGTAGTGGGCTGCTGCATGGACGGTCTGGTGCGCAGTCCCAATTGAAAAAAAATGGAGAAGCCCACGCATATCCACGTTCCCGACGCATGCACACGCGCACGCATGTGAGATTCAGCTTCTGTCCATGCGCAGGAAGCTGAATCTCATGCAAGCATGCTTGTGCGTGTGTGGTTTTGCCAATTTTTGGCATTTTTTGCTTCCGTGCATGCGCAGGAGCAAAGAAGTCACTGAAAATTGGCAAAATCTCCTGTGATGTGCGTCTTTATGCAAGATTTCACTTCCTCTGCATGCACAGAATCTGAATTTTGCGTAGCCGTGCGCATGCACAAGCCGGAGACACCCGCACCCGTCGCTGGGAGTGCACCAATAGCACTGGTGACAGGCAGCCCATCACTGGATGCATGTGATCACCAGAGTGTGTTTGCACAAAATGTTGCGATGTGAACTGGTGGGGAAGGTAAGTGGAACCCACCCCTGGTGCAGGGTTTCCTGCCTAGGCAGTGTTCTGTTTCGCAGGCTTCTGATAAATCCCAATCTCCGAAAAACCACTTCTTTATTAATAAAACTCACTCTTTATTCAAACTCAAGAATATGTCAGTGCAAACGCAGGGTTAAAAGTAACATAGGAGCAGATCTCATTTGGAGCCAGCTTTGATCAAGTCCCAGGAAGAGCGCCAAACTCAGTCTTTATCTACATTCCTTAGACCAGTGTTTCCCAACCTTGGCAACGTGAAGATATTTGGACTTCAACTCCCAGAATTCCCCAGCCAGCGAATACTGGCTGGGGAATTCTGGTAGTTGAATTCCAAATATCTTCAAGTTGCCAAGGTTGTTGAAACACTGCCTTAGATAACACCCATTCATTTACTCAAAACATATGCATTAGCTCACTGAAAACTTTTCCTAGTACAGCGCCCAGCAAAGATTATCTTTTTTGAGGCAGAAATCATGGTTTTAAAACTTCATTCAAGCACTCTTGTCTCTTGTCTCTTCCCTAGAACGACGTTGAGGTTCCATGCCCCATTTCCCACAACCCCATTTCTTTATAATGCCTGGAAGTGACATCACACCTCAAAGAGCTAAGGCTGTGGATTAATACCTTTTACTCTGTGTCTCCTCTCACCTTCTGATCATCCTTCTGCAGCGAGGATTTATCAAACTGTTTTCCATTAACGTGTCTTCCCCACTGTCTGACTGGGACCACTCACCCAATATCACATCAGCCCCCTCAAGCTCCCCCCACTCACTTTCTGCCTCACTCTCGCTCGCCGCTTCCTCTAGCAGTCCCCCTGGCCCAGGGTACCCTGAAGGGCCTGGCTCATCCTCTTCAGGATCAGACATGACCTGAGGTGGACAAGGATCGCTCACAACAGGCAGGGGGTTGGACTAGAAGGCCTCCAGGGTCCCTTCCAACTCTGTAATACTGAGATTACAAAAGGACTCTAGTTCTCGCAATACAGTGGGAGGGATCCATCATTTTATCAGCCTCTTTTCCTTGTTTCTACCTTGGCAATCTTTCTCCTAAATTTAAGACCGTCTCCTCTGGTTACGTGCTGGCTTTGTTTCTTTGCTGTCAGACTGTAGATCAATAAGTAGAGAAAGATATTTATAGGTAGAGATGTGATTATGTGCCGTGGCAGCCTGACACAGTGTAGGTCTTCTCGATGCTACCCAGCCGCCTCTTGCAGGCAGAGGCCCACGGATAGGAAGGAGCGGAGCGTATTCTTAATTATTTCCACCACCGAATGAGAACAGCTGGCTCCTGGTCAGGCAAATTGAATGTTGTGTTTATTCTCAGGCCCAGCGTCAGTCTATTTGCCAGCGCCAGCAGGGAGGTAGTCGTAGGAGAAGACGACGAGGAAAAGGAAGGGAGCTTTGGCCCTTCTCCTCTTTTCAGCCTGCGTTTTTCCATGGCAACAGCTTAAAATGCACGCGCTCCGACGTGCAAGCATTTATTTGTCAAGATCCTTCTGTATTCCAAGTTTGGGAGAATGTTATTCTCTTTTGGGCTGGTTGATCGTCTCTTTTGCACACTCTGTAGATGTTGTTAATGTCTATGTGCCTGTTGATGGCTGATTGGTCAGTTTGCCAGGCTTTTGGACATCCTCTGGCATTTTTGAACAGTGCCTGGTCTAGGATGCTCATATTTTCCCCACTGAATCTCCGGTTAAATATGTCTACATGTTGCAATTTTTTAAAAGTCTTTTCCTCATGTCTTCTGACTAACAGTAGCTGTTTATGGCTGCATTCTGCCAGTCTTCTCCAAATAATGTTTGTACGGTTAAGATGGGAGACGAGAAAAGGATCACCTACGCCCATGATGGCAAAACTATGGCACGTGTGCCACAACTGGCATGCGGAGCCCTCTCTGTGGGCACGCAAGCCGTCACCCAGCTCAGCTCCACTCCACATGCGTGCATGCACGCACCTCCCCCAGCCAATTGATTTTGGGGATGTGGGAGACACATGCGCATGCACGAAGGGGAAGCATGGGTGTGTGTGGTGCTGCTCCGCGGCCCATGTTTGGTCCTAGGAGGCTGTAGGGAGGCCTGCTAGGCCCAAATTGGGATGGAGGGGGTCATGCGCCTATGCAGGGGGAATATGTGGGGGTTACATGTGCAAGGGGGAACATGGGGCATCATGTGTGCATGTGCAAGGGCGCATTTCATTATGGGTGCTGACACACATGTGTACACTTTTGGCACATGATGATAAAAACATTAGCGATCAGTGACCTAAGACATTCTTGTGTCTTTCAGAGGGCATTAGATGTTGTGTGTGTCCAGATCTCCATGATGGTGACTTGGGAAAGAGAGAGAGAGACTAGATCCTAGCAAACCCACTTGGTATTCTGGTGCTGGTGGTGGTGACAATCAAGATGCTGAGTGAATGGTGTTTTGTGTGTGTGTGTGTGTGTGTTTTAAGTGATGGGAATGGTTTATGTACAGACCGTTGCCACTTCCCTGTCAGCTCTCCGTGGTGGTGCCTGACAGAATCGAAGGACAAGCAGAGGCCCATATGGAGAAAGTGTCAGATAAAGCACTGCTGGCTAAAATGGAGGGGGGAGGAAGGAAGGAAGGAAGGAAGGAAGGAAGGAAGGAAGGAAGGAAAGGGAGTGAGTGTTCGGAGTAATACACCCATTGAAAGCATAACTCCAAGGCAAGTAGATTCCCCAAGCAAAATGTTTATTGGATACATCATATTGACACAGCCGGTGAAAACCATCTGTGACTCTTCCCATGGTTTTCATCTAATTAAATGAATCAAAATCCTCCCTCTCAAAAGTCACCAGTCACATTATCCAATGAAGATGGAAAGCAGGGTCTTCTCCTCTTTCAACAGCCACTTGTTTCAATGACTTTGGTTGCTGCAAGAAAACATTTGTTTTGACTGGAGCCTATCTATCTACTTCCCAACCTCCTTTCCCCTTTTCTGGCTTTGTGGTAACTATGGGTTAGAAAAAGATGGCTTCAGCCAGGTTCGCTGCAAAGTTGACAGAAAGAAAAAGAGAGAGAGAAGGAAGGAAGGAAGGAAAGAAAGAAGGAAGATGAAAAAGGACGGAAGGAATAGAAAGAAAGAGAGAAAAGATAGAAGGAAAGGGAAATGAGATGGATGGATGGATGGATGGATGGAGAGATGGGGAGATATGAGAAATAAATGTCTCAAGAAATACTGGTGATTTTTATTTCTTTCCTCCCATAAAAAGGCATGCCAGCCGGCTTGCATATTGTGTCCCTCCAATTTTAACAATCTTTCATTTTTCAATCGTATCCAATCTCTTATCCATAATAGTTTGGTAGCCTGATCATTTGGAAGCTTTCCATTGTTTTCCCATTAATAATTAGTCTGACTTTCTGTCGAGTATATCGCTTTAAATATTCTAATGGAATTTTCTCCAAATTGCATATACCCTACTTTAATTGACTAAGCATGAAGTCCATTTAACATTATAAAAGGCTTTTTGGGCATCCAAAAAGATTATTGCCATTTGTTTTTCATTATGGGCTTCATAATACTCTAGGGCGGGGGTGGACAAAGTCAGCTCTTCTATTACATGTGGACTTCATCTCCCAGAATTCCTGAGCTAGCATAATTGGCTCAGGTATTTGGGGAGTTGAACTTCACACGTCATAGAAGAGCCAACTTTGCCTACCCCTGCTCTAGGGTATCTAAACTTATTCTAATATTGTTTCTAACATACCTTCTAGGCAGAAATCCATTTTGGTCAACGTGTATCATTTCTCACATATTTTTTAAGTCTTTCAGCATTATAGTTGCAAAGATTTTATAACCAGTGTTTCATATAATATAGGTCTGTAATTTTTTATGTGTGTCACATATGTATTGTCTTTGGGAATCAGTTATTGTTGTTTTTTCCCAGGATGATGGAATTTTCCCATTTTTTTAGTATCTCATTATATATGTTTAGTAATTCTACGCCCAGGATTTCTTGAAAGGTTTTATATACACTGCTCAAAAAAATAAAGGGAACACTTAAGCAACACAATATAACTCCAAGTAAATCAAACTTCCGTGAAATCCAACTGTCCACATAGGAAGCAACACTGATTGACAATCAATTTTACATGTTGTTGTACACATTCAACTTTGTACAGAACAAAGTATTCAGTGAGAATATTTCATTCATTAAGATCTAGGATGTGTTATTTGAGTATTCCCTTTATTTTTTTGAGCAGTATAGTTCCACAGGTATGGTTTCTGGCCCAGGTGCCTTGTTATTTTTTTGTTTCTCTAAGGGCATTATTTCTACATTTAACATTTTTGGAATATTTATGGGGACTATCGGCAAATCAGATTTTTGTAAGTATTGCCAAATGTTACTATTATCATTTGGCAATACTTATAAAAATTATATCATACTATTATATCAACATATAATTTCTTATAGAATTCAAATACTATTTGATATTTTCTCTTCCTTATCATATATTATTTCTCCAAGCTCATTGTGTAATGTATCAATTCTTCTTTCTTCTCTTTGTTTTTTGATTCTATAGGCAAGACATCTTCTTGGTTTGTTGGCATTTTCAAAATTGCTTTGTTTGGCATATCTTATTTGTTGGGCCAATTCTGCCTTATCAATATTATTCATTTTATGTCTAATAAAGTTAACTTGTTGTTTTGTCTCCTGACTGTTAGATATAAGTTGAAGTTTAGTCTCTTCTATTTTTAATTCTTCCTCTAATTTTCTTTGTAATTGTTTTTATTGTCATTCTCTTTAGCCGTATATGCAATTGCCACCCCTCTCATAAAAGCCTTAGCAGTATCCCACCAGCTTTGACAGTTTGCATCTTCTTTGTTGTTAGTTTTGAAAAATAAAAACAATTGTTCCTCCATCTTTAATTTAAACGCCTTATAGTTTAAAATTGCTCCTGTTAATGTCCATCTTCTAATTTTCTTTTGTCCTTTCAGTTTAATTCTTATTGGGTTGTGGTCGGCCCAGTAATTTGTATTAATTATAATTTCCTCTATGTCTAAATTTAACTCTGCTGTTGAATATGCCATGTCAGTCTTGGACCAGGAATTATGTCGACCTGAGTAATATGTAAATTGTTGTATTTCGGCCTCTCCAACTGTCTTTGAGATTTAATTCGTCTGTCATTTTTAAAAAAGGTTACAGGCAAGATTTTTCTCATTCCTTTTTTCATATTACTACTCTTGTAGTCTAGTTTTCTGTCAGTAATAGCATTAAAATCTCCAATTATGTCTATCTTTTCCTATTCAAGATCGCCTATAATTTTGTGTAGTTTTTTTTAATAAAATGATTTATGTCCCTCTTTGGGATAGTCCAACTATAGCTATTTTTTTCTTTGTTCAAGATTATTTCAACTACAAGTATCCTCCCATCATTATCAGCATATATCTCAGTGATGGTGAACCTATGGCACGGGTGCCACAGGTGGCACGCAAAGCCACTTCTGCTGGCACACGAGCTGTTGCCCTAGCTCAACTGTGCATGTGTGTGCCAGCCAGCTGATTTTTGGCTCGCACAGAGGTTCTGAGAGGGTGTTTTTGGTTTCCAGAGAGCCTCAGGAGAATGGGGGAGGCCGTTTTTACCCTCTCTTGGCTCCAGGAAAGTCTTTGAAGCCTCGAAAGGGTGAAACCCGAGCCTACTAGGCCCACCAGAAGTTGGAAAACAGTATGGTAGTAAAACTTTTTGCAGCCATTCACTGGTAGAAGTCCTCAGTCTTTTTGACTGAATCTAGCCTGTGTCTTTTTTTCCTGCCATATTATCATTATGCACGCGCATGCGCCCCAAAATACCCCCCGCGCACCCTTTTCCATGGGTGCGCGCTCCCCATCCCCCTGCCAGCCTGCGGGGGGGTGGGGCGGCCGCGGCTCCCTTTCCTCCTACTGCCGCACCTCCCCGCCCCCGCCCCCCCCCCGCGGGCTGGCAGGGGGATGGGGAGCGCGCGCCCATGGAAAAGGGTGCGCGGGGGGTATTTTGGGGGGCGCGCATGCACGCACACAGCTTACAGGGAACACTGCTTCTGGGTTCAACCATCTAAAGTTAATGTTTCTTCATATGAGTTTAGAAGTTATCATTTGATATGGTCTTCTCATGTCTCTTACCTTATAGGGATCTGTTTGAGGACAATTATTGTCTTCCTCTAAACTCTAGCCGGTCACCTCTGGTTCTATTTTTTTTTCCAATAATTTTTATTAATTTTTAAAATTATAAAACAAAACAAGACAAACAACATTAAACATGTAGAGGAGCTACCATTGCTCCGCTAAGCATAGAAGTCTTCCTAATACAAAAAAAGAATAACTAATTCTATTTAGATCAATACAGAAAGATAAAAAAATAAAAATTGTTAGTAACATATCTCTTACTATACTACTATGGTATAAAATCTACACAATTCAACATTTTCTTTGTATCATTATAGTTAAAATAATCACAATCAATTAATAAAACTAAAATTTATCCATTAAGTATCAGTATACTATATATTTTACTTGGAAAAGTTAATTTTTCTATAGTCCTTTTTATATCATTAATAATCTTTGTTAGCATTCCACCAAATATATACTTTCTCCCAAGTTTTATAAAACTCTGTTTCCATTTGGTTGTTTAACCTTCTCGTCATCATATCTAATTCTGCACATTCCATAATTTTCTTAGAGACATCTTCATCTTTTGGAATTTCCTTTTCTTTTTCTTCTCCTTTCCATCTCTGGTTCTAAATAGGATTTCACCCCTCATTGATTTTTTAAACAAATTTTTTATGGACCTCTCTAGGAAAGTTGTTTTTTCTGGCATAATTTGTATGAATTCAATAATTCCCATCTATTTCATTAGCCATTTTCTCTTTTCCAATTCCCAGTACACTTGTTAACAGCTCAGCCATCATATCTGGGAGATCCTCTCCCTTTCCCTCTCTAACGTTTTGAAAATGCAAGGACGGGGCTTTTTATCTTCTTCAGGGTAAAACTCTGCTCTGCTCTCTTCTTTGCCCTCTTAATGTGGTTGACGGAAAGCTAGAAAAGAAAAATATCGACACCATACACCCAGGATATGGGCCTTTTAGAGTAAAAAAAAAGACAGTAAGGGGTTTGGGTCATTATTTCTCTCCATTCCTGTTAAGCCAATGCAATCCTAAACTGCTTTTTAACAAATGGACACAATCAAGATCAAGGGAGGTACTAATACCACTCTACAAAGCCTTAGTAAGACCACACCTAGAGTACAGCATCCACTTTTGATCACCACACTATAATAAAGATGTTGAGAGTCTAGAAAAAGCTCAGAGAAGAGCAACCAGGATGATTAGTGAAGTAGACCCAGAGACAGGGTTTTGAGCAATCGGTACTTTTATTCAGCTCAGAGAACAAGTGACAGCTCAGCAAGGTAAAGTGACAATTCAGCGAGTACCGACTGGCTCTGCCGGGAGAAACCGCTTCTTTTATACTTTTGCGGTTCCCGCCAAAGCTAGAGCCGGCCGCGTCTGAGCCAATCAGGAGCGACTTCCTGCTTGGGCTCAGACAGCGCTGGAAAGAGGAACAAACTATTTACAGAGTTACAAGGTAGCCATTCCAGGATACAACAATTAGGGGACTGGAGACTAAAACATGTGAAGAACAGTTGCAGGAACTGGGTATATCTAGCCCAGTGATGAGAAGCACCAGGGGAGTCATGATAGCAGGGTTCCAACATTTGAGGGGATGCCACAGAGAGGAGGGGGGTCAGGCTGTTTTCCAAAGTCCCTGAAGGCCAGACAAGGAATAATGGATGGGAACTCATCAAGGAGAGATTCAACCTAAACATAAGGAGGAATTTTCTGACAGTGAGAACAATCCACCCATGGAACAGAAGTTGTGGGAGCTTCATCCTTGGAAGCTTTCAAGAAGAGACCACACTGCCATCTGTCAGAAATGATGCTTGGGCGGAGTGGTGGTGGACTAGATGACCTCCAAGGCTCCTTCCAACTCTGGTCATCTGTAATCATCCCTAGTTTTTGGCCTTGAGAGATATCCTGCCTTGAAACGCAGCAAAACATCATTATTAATTTTCTGTGAACCTCCGGGATCCATAACGTTTATGAACTTTGCATTCTGTGGCTGAGCTAAAGAGGGCTTGACAACTTTATCAATCAGTCTGACCTCTTCTTTGGCTCATCTCTCACTCTGGCTTCATCCCACTGAGGCCGAAGCCCAGACACGGACTTTTTATTGTTAACGTGCCGGCTGTGTTCGTTTTATTATCTGCGCTCTGTAATGTGGAAGTTGTATCTCTTGTCGGCTTTTTTTTTTTTTTTGCTGTGGATGTTCTAATGATTGATTTATTCAAGCTGTCAAGGGGGCTTCATCGATTTGGGGGCGTAGAAGTCCAATAAATAAATCAACCACCCATAATCTGTCCCATTTCTAGATGACTTTCATCAATCTTGCCGAAGTTCTTAGGAGATTTTCTTGAACAGGGTTAAACTGTTGGAAGCAAACCAGCCAAAGCTGCTTCTTTCATTTACTAGGCCTGTTTGTGGCGGTGGATGGATTGGACTGTAAGTGGGATATCAAGTTTATTATACTTATCTTCAGTCTGTAAGTGGTTTTGGAGAATACTGAGGGGGGGGGGCGGAGGAGGAAGCCCCTGGGAAGCTGCCAGGGGAACAGAGTTTTGATCTGTTTCGCTGGGTGGAAGTCGCCCTCCCGTCCTCCAGCTGTGCTAAGATGTATCTAGAGGCCTTGTTGTAATTTGTTTCTCCAACTGTGACTTGGAAGCATCAGAAAGCAGAAGCTCATATCTTGTTGCAGGCCGACCTAAATTGCTTGAGTTGTCAGGAGAAGCAAAGTTGGGGGTGGAATTGATTTCCATTTGCTTCAACCAGGTCAGACACTTCGATGCATCTCGATTTATATACTCCAGAAGAGCCATAGGTAAAGTCTGGTGTCTTAGCAATAGCAATAGCATTTAGACTATATACTGCTTCACAGTGCTTTCTCTCAGCGGTTTACAGAATCAGCATGTTGCCCCCAACAATCTGGGTCCTCATTTGACCCACCTCGGAAGGATGGAAGGCTGAGTCAACCTTGAGCCGGTGGTGAGATTTGAACTGCTTAACCACGGCTAACAGTTAGCTGAAGTAGCCTGCAGTGCTGCACTCTAACCACTGGACCACCTCGGCTCTTCCAGTTAGGCAAAGGTTTTGATTTTTTTTAGTTCCACTTCTTCTTTTCTTCTTTGAGATGATGGAGACTCTACTCAAAAAGAGGATAAATCAGCACCTAAAAAACAACAACTTATTGGACCCAAATCAGCATGGCTTTACTGAAGGCAAATCATGTCAGACTAATCTCATTGATTTCTTTGACTATGTCACAAAGGTGTTGGATCAAGGTGGTGCCATGGATATTACCTATCTGGACTTCAGCAAAGCCTTTGATACGGTTCCACATAAAGAGCTGATAGATAAATTAGTGAAGATTGGACTTAATCCCTGGATAGGTCAGTGGATTTCAAGCTGGCTGAAGCGTAGACATCAGAGAGTTATTGTTAATGGCGAGTATTCTGAGCAGAGATAGGTTACAAGCGGTGTGCCACAAGGGTCTGTTCTGGGTCTTATTCTTTTTAATATGTTTGTGAGTGACATAGGGGAAGGTTTGGTAGGGAAGGTTTGCCTATTTGCCGATGACTCTAAAGTGTGCAATAGGGTTGATATTCCTGGAGGGGTCTGTAATGTGGTAAATAATTTAGCTTTACTAGATAAATGGTCAAAGCAATGGAAACTGCAGTTTAATGTTTCCAAATGTAAAATAATGCACTTGGGGAAAAGGAATCCTCAATCTGAGTATTGCATTGGCAGTTCTGTGCTAGCAAAAACTTCAGAAGAGAAGGATTTAGGGGTAGTGATTTCTGACAGTCTCAAAATGGGTGAGCAGTGTGGTTGGGCGGTAGGAAAAGCAAGTAGGATGCTTGGCTACATAGCTAGAGGTATAACAAGCAGGAAGAGGGAGATTGTGATCCCCTTATATAGAGCGCTGGTGAGACCACATTTGGAATACTGTGTTCAGTTCTGGAGACCTCACCTACAAAAAGATATTGACAAAATTGAACAGGTCCAAAGATGGGCTACAAGAATGGTGGAAGGTCTTAAGCATAAAACGTATCAGGAAAGACTTCATGAACTCAATCTGTATAGTCTGGAGGACAGAAGGAAAAGGGGGGACATGATCGAAACATTTAAATATGTTAAAGGGTTAAATAAGGTTCAGGAGGGAAGTGTTTTTAATAGGAAAGTGAACACAAGAACAAGGGGACACAATCTGAAGTTAGTTGGGGGAAAGATCAAAAGCAACATGAGAAAATATTATTTTACTGAAAGAGTAGTAGATCCTTGGAACAAACTTCCAGCAGACGTGGTTGGTAAATCCACAGTAACTGAATTTAAACATGCCTGGGATAAACATATATCCATTGTAAGATAAAATACAGGAAATACTATAAGGGCAAACTAGATGGACCATGAGGTCTTTTTCTGCCGTCAGTCTTCTATGTTTCTATGTTTCTATGAGTCTTCGGAGAGGGGCGGCATACAAACCTAATAAACTAACTAAATAAACTAAACTAAACTTTTGTGATGATGATGATGATGATTATTATTATTATTATTATTATTATTATTATCATTAATAATAATAGTTATTATGTGTTATAATTGTTGTTATTATTAAATAATAAATAAAAAGATTATATAAAATAATCTTTATTAGGTATTTACATTAAAAAAGGAAAGGAAAAAAAACTGTAGTAGATGGTATTATAACAACAACAACAACAATAATAATAATAATAATAATTATTATTATTATTATTATTATTATTATTATTATTATTATCATTTCAACAATACAACAGAGCAAACAAGATCACTACTCTGGATTTCGTATTTCATCATCAGTCGGGTGCTTCCCAGCAAATTATGTGTGCCAATCCCAGTAAAGCAGCCTTTTAAAATTGACAGATGGAGATTTTTGTCAATTCCGATGGTTTTTCAATGTCCGCTGTGATCCTTTGGCACTGTGCCCAGCGTGCCAAGTACCACTGGGACCACTTTCACTGGCTTATGCCAGAGTCGTTGCAGCTCAATTTTCAGCTAATATTATTATCTGAATATTATATATTATAATTATTATAATAATTATTATAATATTATAATTATTATAATAATTATAGTTATAATTATTATAATATTCTAATAAGATAGTATATTGTTGTTGTTGTTGTTGTTGTTGTTGTTGTTATTATTATTATTATTATTATTATTATTATTATTATTATTATTATTATGTGTTAACCCACCTAGCATGAAAGATCTTCATTGATTGTGTTATGGACCTTCATTTGCCATGTTGGCCCAGTCGGTAGATGTTCTGAGTAGATTGACTCAGCCTTCCATCCTTGCAAGGGGGGTAAAATGAGAGCCCAGATTGTTGGGAGCATTGCTGACTCTGTAAACCGCTTAGGGAGAGCTGCAAAACACTGCGAAGTGGTATACAAGTCTAAAGGCTGTGGCTAATGCTATCTCAAGTTAGATCTGAGAGAGATCTGGCCCAAAGAAAATTCCAGAATCCAGTTGCATTCCAGATGTTTTACCCATTATGCTACACTGCTTCTGCCTTTTTTTATCCATCTAGCTATTCATCCATCACACTTCCACCACGTAGATTTCCACATTTAAATATCCTTGTAGTCAGGGCTCATTGGAACCGGCAGCTGTCAACACCAATTGTCCATCCCTCTTCAGCCAACCATTTAAAAGTTATGGATTCCTCCATGCGAACATTTTCCAACTCAGGGTCTTTTGGATGTTGAGGTAGATCTCTCAGATGATAAGAACATCGATAAATCCAAGTCCAAGGCTTGGCCTTCTTCGAAGTTCCAATATATTAACAGGACCGAATATAAAGTCACGAGGGTATCTCCACCCAGGTTCGAGTTCATTTCCTCGCATCTCCTCCCACAGGCCCATCACTTGAACCATACACCTTCTGCCAGCGTATCCTGCAACTCCCAGCAGCTTCCGGCCAGGTGCTGAGCAGAGGCTGACCTTGAGAAACTGAAAGGAATGTGATCGAGGCATGCAGCCACCTCCCCCCTCCCCCCACGTTCCCACAGCAAGAAGCATTCTATAGCATTTAAATGTGGCAGGCCAGAGGCTTCGATAAAATATGGCTTTGGCCTGACACCCATATCAACCATTAGCAGCAGTCAGTGGTGATTCTGACATTAAAATGTTAAAATGTTCAGTTGACTGAGTTTCATGTTTAATGAATAAAGAAGATGGTGATGATAATAGTAATAATAATAATAACAACAACAATAACAATAACAATAATAATAACAAATTAATAATAACAACAACAGCAGCAGCAACAACAAGATAGATAGATAGATAGATAGATAGATAGATAGATAGATAGATAGATAGTATAGAATAATAGTATAACAATACTTAGATATCATAACATAGATATAATAATAATAATAATAATAATATAATTATAACAACAACAACAACAATAATAATAGCAGTTGCCACCACCACAAAATCAACTGTGGGATCCCTGAACGGTTGTTGATGTCCTTGAAAACTTCCAGTGTGTGTTTCTCTCCAAAGCGTGTGTGATTTACAACCCAGATAATTCTCTGTCTCTGTGTGTCTCTTGTGTGCCCCGAGAGTGTGTATTTTCTTTGTAATAAAACCTTGGCTTAGGCAAATAAATTTGCAGAGACAGTTTTACTGACAGCTGCCTACACCCTCCCTCCCATCTCCACTTTCTCCCACGGCCCTGTTTCCATGTAATAAAATGGAGAGAGAGGAGATGGGGGCCGGGAATAACCCAGAATGAATTTTCATCTAGGACAACGCGGGGTGCATTTTAAAAAACCAGAGCTGCCCACGCTCGGAGGTGTCTGAAGAAGTGCTTCTGAAGGGCCGCTCGGCTTTCATCTTCCCCGTTTCAAGTTTGCCCGGCTCTATCGCCCAAGAAAATAAATCATAAAGTGAGGTCAATGGTCATCCTGACCAGTTACTACAAAGGATGGATGGGAAAGTCCCCCCCCCTTCCTTTTTTATCAAAACATATGTAAAGTGTTTCATTTCAGGAAACAGGATCTTAGTAAGTTCTTTCTTTTTCCAGTGGGGGAAAAAATTCTGAAGAGTAGTAGATGCTTGGAACAAACTTCCAGCAGACGTGGTTGGTAAATCCAGAGTATCTGAATGTTAAATATGCTTGGGATAAACATAGATCCATCCTAAGATAAAATACAGGAAATAGTATAAGAGCAGACTAGATGGACCAGGAGGTCTTTTTCTCCCGTCAATCTTCTATGTTTCTATAAGCTTTAAAATAGGTGCTTGGAGTCTTTTTCAGTTGATAAAGTCACATTATTTGAATAGCTGTAAAAGGACAAATGATCAACAGCCTTAAGTTGAGGAGCACAGGAACATTTGAAGGTTTTGCACCAAACCCACAAGGTTCAGTATGATAACAGATGAGCTTGCGAGATCAGTGTCATGTCAAACTCCAATCAGCAAAACCATGGCTCACTTAAATTAATAGATTAAGGTAATGCAAAACCAGTACATAGGAAACCCAGCGATTATCTTTGACCAATAAGAGAACATGTGTAGCTCTGAGTTGAAATGAGGAGTCGTTGAAATGAGGAGATCATGCAGAATGCGGCCGCGAGAGCTATTGTGGGGTTACCTAGGTTTGCCCACGTCTCTCCAACACTCCGTGGCTTGCATTGGCTGCCGATCAGTTTCCGGTCACAATTCAAAGTGTTGGTAATGACCTATAAAGCCCTACATGGCATCGGACCAGAATACTTCCGGGATCGCCTTCTACCACACGAATCCCAGCGGCTGATAAGGTCCCACAGAGTCGGCTTTCTCCAGGTCCCGTCGACTAAACAATGTCGTCTGGCGGGCCCCAGGGGAAGAGCCTTCTCTGTGGTGGCCCCAGCCCTCTGGAATCAACTCCCCCCAGAGATCAGAACGGCCACCACTGTCCTTGCCTTTCGTAAATTGCTTAAGACCCACCTACATCGCCAGGCATGGGGGAATTGAGACATCTCCCCCAGGCTTATAGAGTTTATGTATGGTATGCTTTTAGATACTTTCTTTTAATATTAGATTTGTTACATTGTATATTGTTATTATTATTGTTGTGAGCCGCCCTGAGTTTGCGGAGAGGGGCGGCATACAAATCTAATAAATAAAATAAATAAAATTGTGCTTTCTGAGCTTAGTTGTTTTCTTGCAGATGATTTACTACCCAACTAGGTAACTTTATCAGTGCTAGTTGGTGCTATGTTCCCTGTCAGCCTTTGGAAATGTCAGATTCAGAGGAGGACGATGACATAGAAGCTGTCAATCACCCTCATTTAAGAGACGTGGAGGAGGATAGTGGTGATGAAAATTTAATAGAAATTCCATCGGACAATAGTATGCATAGTAGTACTTCTTCAGATAATGGGGCTGTAGAGGATAGTCCTTGGTTAAGTGCCAAATTTACAAGGTCAGAGAAAAGAAGGGAAAGAGGTTTTGAAAATGCTATTCTGAGTGTGTAAATTAATTAATTACCTCACATCCGGAATTTACTGGAAGAGACGGATGCTTTTCTGCAAAGTGAAATAGACAAGATGGGTGCTTTCGCCATTTCTCCAGAGGTGGGTCTTTATATTGCATGATAAAACTGTTTTAAGTGGTGTGAACCTGACCCCGAGATAAGGAGATGTTTGAACTTGGCAGTGTGTTCATTTAGAAAAAAATTAGGACTCTGTAGTTTTGCCTGTGAGTTTGGAATGCATTTTGCATGCCGGAGATGTCTGCTGATGAATGTGGAAGGGAGTAAATAAAGAAGTGTTATTTTGAAAATTGCAAGCCTGTAAAGATCGTATCCTTGGAGCAGCCAGCCAGACCAGAACAGTTGGTGCTACGTAGCACTGGATGATGTTACCTAGTTTGGGTCATGAAACCACTGCAAGAAAACAACCAAACTCAGTGAGCTCCAAAGATTGATTGATTGACGACTGTATTTACATGCTGCTCACTCCAAAATGGACTCAGAGCGGCTAGCAATAGTCATAAATACTATAGTAGTAAAAAGAGTGATAAAATAAAACAATAAAATCTACAATGCAATAAAAACTAAAATATAATAATTTTAAAAAACCATACATACTTGCAGTCGATCCTTATTCCAGGCCTGACGGAAAAGCCAGGTCTTAACGGCTTTTCGGAAGACCGGTAGGGAGGCAGTTGATTCCACAGTGTCGGAACCGCCACAGAGAAGGCTCTTCCCTGAGGTCCCGCCAACCAACATTGTTTGGCGGACAGGACCTGGAGAAGGCCAGCTCTGTGGGCCCTTTCTGGCTGCAGCCAGGGAGGAGGGAGGAGGCGATCCTGTAAATCTAGCCATTCTTTAAAGATTGCGAAGATGACGACTTAGCTGGCTGTAGCACGACTGCAGCTAATTGAGATTTTAACGAGCTAACCACGTTTACAAAACTGCGGTTTACTTGTGTTATGTGAACGCAGCAATTTTTAGCATTTTGTCTCCCTCACATCTTCAGCTGCTGACAGTGCAGGGCAAGGAATTCTTCCACTCTCCCGATTCCTGGCCCCTTGCCTGCTCGTGACCCCTCCCCATCTCCCCACACATTTATTTATTTATTCCCCAGACATTTGTTTTGGGGGAGCTTATTAGCACCCTCTGTGTTTTCACATTTCCCTTGGAAGAGACATTTTGACACTGCCGGCAGGTATGTTATTTCATTAGCAGGTTCGCACCTTGTCACCTATTATCTTGGAAACAACGAGGTGTAACTTGAGCGTAGCTGAGGCGGAAAAGAAAGGGCAGAGCTCTTGATTCTGCTGGCCTGAAGAATCTTTGTCTTTCTCCCCGTCCTTTTTCTGGCCTCCCCTTCTGGGCTGGCCAGCAAGCAAGCAGGACACTCCGTATGAGGCCTGAAGGACATGGCTTTGAGGGCTGACCACATGGCAGCCATGTTGGATCTGGCCCAGCCCTTTAATGGAGACCGATGTGGTAGCTTCCTGTTGTCCTAGGATGCTCTTACCTGTCTTTCTTTGTTTTAATTAGAGAAGATAACTGTTTTCTTTCATCCATCCATCCACCTATCTACCCCTCCACTCAACTTGTTCATCTGTCTGTCATCTCCCTCTGACTACTGTCTGTATATCTATTTGACTGTCTGTCTCTCTGTCTGTATGTCTGTCTGTTGAATCTGCCCATCCATCCATCTATCATTTTTCTCAAACAGATCTGTCTATCTAGCTGTCTGTCTTATACCTATCTATCTATCTATCTATCTATCTATCTATCTATCTATCTATCTATCTATCTATCTATCATCTAACTATTCATCCATCCATCTTTTTTCTCAAACATAACTGTCTATCTATCCATCCATCCATCCATCCACCCACCCACCCACCCACCCACCCACCCACCCACCCACCCACCCACCCATCCATCCATCCATCCATCCATCTATCTATCTATCTATCTATCTATCTATCTATCTATCTATCTATCTATTCATCTATCCATCCTTCCATCGTTTTTCTCAAACATGTCTGTCTGTCTGTCTGTTTGTCTGTCTCTATCTATCCATCCATCCATCCATCCATCCATCCATCCATCCAACCAACCAACCAACCAACCAACCAACCAACCAACCAACCAACCAACCATCATTTTTCTCAAACGTATGCACCAAAGACAAATTCCTTGTGTGTCCAATCACACTTGGCCAATAAAGAATTCTATTCTATCTATCTATCTATCGGTATCTATCATTCTCTTTTTCGCCTCCCATTCACATTTCATACGAATTTATTTTTAAATACTACTTAGCTGCAAACAAGCAGATGCAAGAACAAGTTAAGAGAAATACGAAAGGGCAAGAGGTGAAAAAAACATTTCAAAATTATTTCAGGGAAAAAAATGGGAGTAGAATTAAGTGTTTGCAAGTGGGAGTCTCAGCAAATCAGCATATAATTGCGAAGGAAGCTGCATAATTGTCTCATGGCCAAATCTACTTGTTTGAACACCGTATTATTATATTGAAGAAGCCGATATGAAATTGTGATTTCAGCTGGTGATCTTCAGTAAAATAGTGATGGCTCGTTCACTTATTGTTTTAGGAAATTGCCGATTTATATACCGTATTTTTTCGGAGTATAAGACGCACCTTAGTTTTGGGGGAGGAAAATAGGGAAAAGAATCTGCTTACCAGTTATTCATCTGGCTAGCATCCTTCGTCTGGTCAGTTTCAGCACATTATTTTATCCCCTATTTAGGGCTTTAAAAAAACCTTATTCAGAGAGAGTAACAATGAAAGAGCTTGCAAGCTGGTAAGAGCTGGGAACATCGTTAGCACCTTGTTAGGGCTGGAAAGAAACTTACTTGGAGCACGTTAGAGTAATGAAAAAATCTCTGCAAAGACTTAGAGCTTGGAAATCATTCTTTGCAGGCAGTAACAATGAAAGAACCTGCAAGGTAAGAGCTGAGAAGATCATTAGCACCTAATTATGGCTGGGGGAAAAACATGTTGAAAAAAGCTGCATTCAGAGTATAAGACACACCTGAATTTTCAGCCTCTTTTAGGGAGGAAAAATGTGCGTCTTATACTCAGAAAAGTTAACGGTAGTGAAAGGTTTTCTGGTAGTGTTCTTTTTACAATGGGATGAGTATGATGCCTGAAAGGGAATCCATGCAAACTAGTCCTTTCTTCCCCAGTTCAGCCAGCAAAGGGTGATGGAGATTGTAGAAGTTGCAATCTACCCCTCAACAGCCAGTTGAGTTCAATGTCTAATGGGAGGTGGTGTCGATATGTAAACAAATAAGGGATGTTCAACCATCAATCACGAGAGGTGGCAAAGATCTCATGGACTTCCCTCAGTCCTTTGATGTGCTCCAAAATTTCAATTTCTCTCTTCTCTGGTCTCTCCCCCTTGGCAGGTAACAGACGGTGGTACCATCAAGCAGAAAATTTTCACCTTTGATGCCATGTTCTCCACTAACCAGTCGCACATGGAGAACTACCGAAAGAGGGAAGACTTGGTCTACCAGTCCACAGTGAGGTAACTCAAACTATGCCTTTCAAAAATAGATCCACCACACCATAACTGCACAGAGATACGACCAGATGTTCAGCTGTGGAATCTCCTGTCACAAATTTCTTCAATCCTGCATTTCCACACACACACCCTGGATCAAGGTGTTTTTATTTGTAACACATAAAACACAAACAACAAAACACAAAAATCATTCAAATAAGAATTGGACAACTTTGCTTATTTTCCATTGCACAGATGTTATTTACATAATATAGAGTGTTCCCTCGCCACTTCACGGTTCACCTTTCACAGACTCGGTGCATTGTGGGTTTTTATAGTGGAAAAAATATATCGCAGATTTTCGCTACATCGCGGGTTTTCTGTGGAACTCGCCCGCCTGAAACGCTACTTGCCTACATGAGATTGTAAACAACACACAATTGGTTGACTGATGGAGAAGTGACCAATCAGACAGTGCTGCTTTGCATCCCGGAGCCTGATTGGCTCAGTACAATAGCATGTTGTTTACTTTTCGTCTGTGTGCAGCTTCCCCATCTCTGAGTCTGCTCCTGCATCATTTCATCATGTAGGTTTAGGGATTCCAAACATTTTATATTAAGTGTGAAGGTACAATACATGCACAGAACAGTGTGGGAATGGTTATTAAGGAGATGGGAAAGGTTTATGTAGCGTAAAAGTGTGGGGGAGGATTTATAAAGCCTTAAAATAGTGTATAAATACTTATATAAATAAGCGTCCCTACTTTGCGGATTTACGTTTATCGCAGGTGATCCTGGAATGTAACACTCCTGATAAGCGAGGGAAGACTGTACATCAAATCTTAGCAAAGATCTTATATTGGCATTTCTTTTTCTTTTTTTCCTTTTTTGACTGATCCTCTGACTTTTACTCTCCAAGTTATCTAACATTTATTAACTCTCTGTTTTTGCTTTTTTCCATCCAATTGTAGAATCTATCCCAGCAATTAGTATACACTCGCTCATCTAATATTTTTTTTTTATTTGGTTGAACTATCCATTTCTTTCACGGACTAATTTTCTGAACTTTTTCCCATAAAGATATTCCTGCCTGCTTCTTGACCTTCTGACCCAGGAATCTAATAGGGGCTCCTGATCCACCCACCTTCCCCGAATCAAGTTGATTTGATTTAGAAACAATTATAAATGGATCAAAAATACACATTCAGCAGAGGAATGGGATGAAGTTGCGTGAAGAAAGTCTGTGGAGATTCTGAGTCTTTTTTCAAGAGGCAACTTGAACTTTCTGCTTTTTGCTTTGAAAACATTTCGCTTCTCATTCAAGAAGCTTTTTCCGCTCGTAGTGGATTAATGGGGAACGGAAGGATTGATACTCCTTGCAGACAGCTGGTCGTTTGCATCCTTTTTAGAGAGTCATTGAGGTCATTTTGGAGGTCTACCTGTGTCTTCAGAATCACCTGAGTGGTGCAAATGGGTGTGGAGCCTTCTTGGGATAGCTGAAAGGAGTGATAGACGATGTCGTATCCCTCCCCATAAGTTGAGGGAGGGATGTTCAGTTTGGATAGTTCTGTGTTTGTTTGTTTGTTTGTTTGAACTTCTATTCCGCCCAATCCCAAAGGAATCAGGACGCCTTACAACAGCATAAATTACAAAAACAATAAAAAGAAGTCAAACATAGAATCTAAACTACACTGCTCAAAAAAAACCTAAAAGGAACACTTAAACAACACAATATAAGTAAATCAAACTTCTGTGAAATCAAACTGTCCAATTAGGAAGCAACACTGATTGACCAACCATTTCACCTGCTGTTGTGCACATTCAACTTTGGACAGAACAAAGTATTCAATGAGAATATTTCATTCATTCGGATCTAGGATCTGTCCTTTGAGTGTTCCCTTTATTTTTTTGAGCAGAATATAAAACTCAGATTAAATATCCATAATTAACCAATCACGACAACATATCACTCATACTATTTGGCCATGACAGTTGTTAATTCATGGCCCCCAGGCCTGCCAGCAAAGCTAGGTCTTCGTGGCCTTGCAGAAGGCCAATAGGGTGGGAGCAGTATGGACATCGGGGAGGGGGGTTGATTCCATAGAGCTGGGGCAGCCACAGAGAAGGCCCTCCACCACAGCCCCATCAACCTGCATTGTTTAGTCGACGGGACCTGGAGGAGGCCAACTCTGTGTGTTCTTATTGGTCTCTGGGAGGTATGTGCCAAGAGATGGTCCCCTAAATAGTCTGGCCCTGAGCCATGTAGGGCTTTATAGGTAATAACCAACATCTTGAATTGTGCCCGGAGACTAATAGGAAGCCAGTGCAGCTCGTGGTGTGTAGGTGTTATATGATGAGTGCACCGAGGTACCCCCATGACAGCTCGCGCGGCTGCATTCTGGACCATTTGGAATCTCCAAACACTCTTCAAGGGTAGCCCCATGTAGAGCGTGTTGCAATCATCAAGACAGGAGGTGATGAGGGCCTCTTTGACTCCTCTTTCAAGCCAGCCGTCCTCTAGGTCCAAAATGTGGACTTTGTGTCTTCAAAAGAGTGACCAAGAAGGCGCCACACCCATTTGCACCAGGTGGGGGTTTCTAATTACCGCTGCTATTGGTGCGATGCGCACACAGCTCTCTGTGACCTGCGCGCGCATCCGAGCGAGATTTCACTTCTGTGCATGCACAGGAAGCAAAGTCTCACGAGAGAATGCGCGCTGTGTGAAATTTCGGTGATTCCGGGAATCACCAAAATCTTGCACATGCGCAGAAGCCAAATCTCACTTGGATGTGTGCGCACGCACGCCGGTCACCTGCAGCTGTGCATGCAGCTCCATTTTCTGGCTTTGTCGACAGGTCTGGGGACCGTGAACTTAACACCCAATGTGCCGAATTCGTGTTTGTTTGGTATATATGTTGTTAGATTGATTTGGGGTTTTTTAATGGGTTGCTAAGATTATGGGGTTTGTTGCCGACTTCTTATTGTATTATTGTATTGTTGGGGGTTTTTGTAAGACGCCCAGAGTCCTGCGGGATTGGGTGGCATAGAAGTCGAATAAATTAAATTAAAATTAATGTTCGCTAGGTCATTAACCCATTAGGTCAGTGATGGCGAACCTATGGCAGGGGTGCCACAGGTGGCATGCAGAGCCATATCTGCTGGCACGCGAGCTGCTACCCTAGCTCAGCTCCAATGTCCATGTGTGTGCTGGCCAGCTGATTTTTGGCTCGCACAGAGGCCCTGGGAGGGAGCTTTTGGCTTCCAGAGAGTCTCTAGGGGGGTAGGGAAGGCCGTTTTACCCTCCCCCGGCTCTAAGGAAGCCTTTGGAGCCTGGGGAGGGCGAAACACGAATCTACTGGGCCCATCAGAACTTGGGAAACAGGCCGTTTCTGGCCTCCAGAGGCCTCCGGGTGGTGGGGAAAGCTGTTTTTCCCCTCTCCAGGCATTGAATTAGGGATGTGGGCACTCACACATGCATAATAGTGTGCGCCCACATTCTTTCGGCACCCGAGGAAAAAAAGGTTCACCATCACTGCCTTAGGTGATAGCACCGCTTGGGTGACCCTGAGTTCACAGACAAACGTCCAAGGGGCTTCAACATCTCTCTATAAACAATGCCAAATGACCAGCTGTCTGCAAGGAATTTCAATCCTTCCATTCCCCACCATCCAGTCAGAGCTGAAGAAACTACAGCCTTTATTGTCGTTGTACATCATGTATACAACAAAATTGGTTTCAGCCTCACTGGCGCAATCCGTGACAAAAAAATGCAAACAACATAAACAGCAATTAGGAGGGGGGAAAGAGAGAAAGAAAAACCATGTGCGTGGAGTGATTGTGGTGGCGTTTAAGAGTCTGAAAGACCAAGGATAGAAACTATTTTTAAACCTATTTGTTCAGCTGGCTATGTTTTGATGTCTTTTGCCCAAATGTCGTCAAGGAAAAAACCTAGGAAATACAGTTGCCCCTTTGAAAAAAAAGGACCTTTGGGATTACTTGGAGCAGTGATGGCGAATTTATGGCATAGGTGCCACAGGTGGCATGCAGAGCCACAAATGCTGGCACACGAGCTGTTGCCCTAGCTCAGCTGCAACGTGCATGTGTGTGCTGGCCAGCTGATTTTTGGCTCGCACAGAGGCTCCGGGAGGGCATTTTTGGCTTCCAGAGAGCCTCCAGGTAGATGGGAGAGGGTGTTTTTACCTTCCCCCGGCTCCAGGGAATCCTGTGGCGCCTGGGGAGGGCGAAACATGAGCCTGCTGGGCCCACCAGAAGTCGAGAAACAGGCTGTTTCCGGCCTCCATAGGGGCTCTGGGGGGGTAGGGGAAGCTGTTTCGCCCTCCCCAGACATTGGATTATGGGTGTGGGCACTCGCGCATGTGCAATAGCACGCATGCACGCTCCTTTGGCACCCAAGGGAAAAAAGGTTCACCATCACTGGCTTGGTGGATCTGAATTTAATCAATAATTTAGTTTGGATCTGGCTTGATGAGGACCCTTTTATGGCTCTTGGCATCGATGATGCCAGTTGTAAGTCAAGGACTTCGCCACCGTGGCATTCATTCCAGGACTGCGTCCTAACTTACCTCGCCACCAATTCGCATCCGTGCCATATGGGTGCATTCCATGCAGTTGTGCCGCGCACACGTGCATGTATAGTGCCCCAAATCAAGTTTCTGCACATGTGCAGTAGCAAAAATCAGCTTCTGCGTATATCTAGAAGATAGATAGATAGATAGATAGATAGATAGATAGATAGATAGATAGATAGATAGAGAATGAATGAATGAATGGTGGCGCCTTAAGTACTGTCAAGAAAGCCAGTTCAGGGCCGTGGAAAACCGGTAGTCCTCAACTTACAGCCTTGTTGGCTGTACGTTGAGGATTTGCCCGTAAGGTGGAATCCCTATGACGGTTGTAAATCGAAGCAGTACCTTCTATGCCAGCTTGAAGCTCTGGCACAAATCTTTGGGGCATCACTTTCTCTGGGCAGTTGTGAATTGTGGTTGCGGACAACGCGCCCCAGTGGGGTAGAGGTGATTGTGTTGCAACCGGGCACGTCTGGACCAGAAGTGACAGGAATCTCTTTGTTGTTCAGTAGGGAAAAATGGAATAGAATAGAAGTAGAATAGAATAAGAATAGAATAGAATTACAATGGAATACAAGATATAGAATAAAATAAGAATAGAAATGAAATAGAATAGAATAGAATTAGAATTATAATAGAAATAGAATAGAATAAGAATAGAATAAGAATAGAATTATAATAGAAATAGAATAAAAAAAATAGAATAGAATAAGAATAGAATTAGAAGAGAAATGAAGTAGAATCGAACAGAACAGAATAGAATAGAATAGAATTCTTTATTGGCCAAGTGTGAATTGGACACACAAGGACTAAAAGAAACGAATGCGCTGGGTGGAGAAGCAGGGCTAGGGGAGAGAAAAGGGCAGAAACGGCAACGGAGAACTGGACAGAAAGGACCGCAACTCAGCGCAGCCCAACGAGGCCTCCAAAGTTGTCGGCAGGCGCAGCTCCTGCCTGTCACTTGATTGGTGTGTGAGAGACATGGGGGGATAAGGAGCCCACATTTACATATAAATGAAGTTATTTACAAATTAATGCGTTTTGAACAAGAGGAAGGTCCCAGCGGCTGCAGCTGCCAAGGCGACAGGATGCCGAAGAGCAGGCTGCGATGGGGCGGGGGAGGATCCGGTGGTGAGTGCGAGGCACCAGGAGCGGGTATTCTGAATGGCTCTCCCCCTTCCAGGGGAGCCTCTATTTGAGACGTGGCCCTGTCATCTCAATCAATCAATCGGAATAGAGCTGGAAGGGACCTTGGAGGTCTTCCAGTCCAGCCCACCTGCTCAAACAGGAGACCCCACACCACTTCAAACAAGTCTTTTCTTAAAAACCTCCAGTGACGAAGCACCCCTAACTTCTGGTGGTAACCTGTTCCGCTGGTTAATTTTCTTCCCTGTTAGGGAGTTTCTCCTTAATTCCAGGTTGTTTCTCTCCTTGATTAGTTTATTATCCATTGTTTCTTGTCCTGCCTCCTGGTGCTTTGGAAAATAAGTCAACTCCCCTCCTCTTTGTGGCAGCTTTGTGGGGTTTAGAGAGAGCTGCAGCTTATGGGTAGAACTCCTCTCACGACTATAATTGGGCCTTTTTATTAAATTTATGCTCAGTGCTTAAGTGAGTGGCACCCAATTTTATAACCTTCCTGCTGCAGTCATTAAACAAAGCAGGCTGTCGTTGAGAGAACTAGGCTTCCCTTATTTATAGTCTTGGCTTGCTCGGGGTTGCAAATGGAGAGTCACCCGAATGAATGCCTGTCAGATGCCCAAGCGCCCTAATTTTGATGGCCATGTGGCTGCAGGTCATAAGTCACTATTTTTCCCAGCACCATCGTAACTGAATAGTCGCTAAATGGTGTTGTGATTCGGTCTGAGGCTCCTCAGGGAACGGCTGGAAATCTGCCGGCTCCATGCTCAGAGTGGGAGGACGAGGAACAGGAGGAGGAGGAGGACCAGGCAGACGGGGAAGAAGAATGCCGGGACGAAGAGGAGGGAGAACAGCCTGAGACCCCCGGGGGGGAGCTCTCCCCAGCGAGTAGCCTGGAATCCTTAGATGAGAATGCACAAGCCATCATCGATATGAGGCAGAGAAGGGCATCCCAACGAAGGGGCAATTAGCCAGGTATTTCCATCCCTAATGGGCAACAGCTGGGTTTGGGTGTGGTTCTCCTCAGAGAGGTTGAAAAGGCAGGCCCGCCCTTCCTGTATTGTGGAGAGTTATCTTTTGGGAGTTCTGTGACCTTGCTTCGATCCTTGGCGTCTCTGATTCTGGTTTGTGGCCTCGAAGGCTGAAAACTTGGGGGAGGCGTGGGTTTTATTATCTACAGTGGTGTGTGTGCCAGCAAGAAGCCTGTTGTATTGTCTGGCCGTCGTGACTCTTCTGTGAAGCCTCATAGCATTCCAGTTTGTAAGAACAGTTTTTGTTCTCTGTGTTTGTTTTCAAAGATATAAAGTGACTTTGCTTTTTACCAGCGTGTCTGGCTGCTTTTTTCAGTTGGTGTTGAAGTCTGGGGGCACCCAGACAGAACAAATGGAAGGTCACAAATCAAGGAAAATCTGTACCGCAAAGGTCTGTCTTTTGCAGTGGCAGGGGAGAGAAACTTCTAGGTCCGTGATGGCGAACCTATGGCATGCCTACCACAAGTGACACGCAAAGCCGTTTCAGAGGGCGCATGAGACCTTGCCCTATGTCAGGTCCAGCACGTATGAGCACGCTGGCCAGCTGATTTTTGGCCTTGCGGAAGACTGTTTCCCCCTCCGGAGGCTTCAGGGAAACTTCCCTGAAGCTATGGAGCGCAAAAAAAAAAAGTCCAACGGGCAAACCGGAAGTTCAGAAAAACTGACTTCCTGTTTGCCTATTTTGCTGTTTTTCACACTCCGGGGCTTCAGGAAGCTTGCCTGAAGGCTCCGGAGTGTGAAAAAAGGCCAAATGGGCACACAGGAAGTTTGTTTTTCCGAACTTCTGGTTTGCTTGTTTGGCTGGGTTTTTTTCACCGTCCCAGGCTTCAGTGAGGCCTACATGCATGCGCGGGTATGGGGGGGGATTGTGTGCTTGTGGGGGGAGGAAGTGGGTGTGGACACGTGCATGTGTGCTAGCATACACACACACACACACACACACACATTTGGCATGTGGAAACACCCCCCCCCCAATGTTCGCCATTTCTGTTCTAAAATCTCTTTTGGTGCTCAGTTCTAAAGACCAGTGGGAAAGAGGGAGACTTTGGGAAAGGGGTGGTGGCGGTCTGAAAGAAGCATTGATTTCAACCTCTCCTCCCCTTCCCCATAAGTTGGCTCAACACACACACACACACACACAAACCTGTGTCCTCAGGCCCACTCCAGTTCTAGCTTTCCTCCCCATCGCTTCCCTTCTGGGCTCTGCACAATAATTATGCACATAAAATAAATTCCCACAACAATGGAGTTTGCAAACCTGGGGGCGGGGGGGGGGGCGGGAAAGGGGGGTGGAACGAAGGGAAATTGAAGAAGCTTTTAATGAAAGGAATAAATCTTTGCCTTTACTGGGGCCACTTTGCAGCCTCACCCTGTTTTCCAAAGGCCCAGGACTCCCCCCCCCAGCTCGGGGGGGGGGGGGGAGAATCGCAACTCTCTCTGTTCTCTCAGCAGTTGGGTGTTCTTGAACCTATCTCCCACAGCCAAGGCATCATGGGCAGTGGCAAGGAGTGATGGGCATTGTAGTTTAGCAAGGTTCAGAGATACCCAGGTTGGGCCCTGCCTGTTTTGAGAGTCTGGGAAACTAAGAAATGGCCAGAGGTCTCTGGACAGGATGAAATAGAGCGGATAGGCCAAATATACACTGCTCAAAAAAATAAAGGGAACCCTCAAAGACCCCATCCTAGATCTGAATGAATGAAATATTCTCATTGAATCCTTTGTTCTGTACAAAGTTGAATGTGCACAAGCATTTGAAATGGATGGTCAAATCAGCGCTGCTTCCCATGTGGACAGTTTGATTTCACAGAAGTTTGATTTACTTGGAGTTGTATTGTGTTGTTTAAGTGTTCCCTTTATTTTTTTGAGCAGTGTATATTTTTTCATTCTTTTCTCCCTCCTTCCCTCTCCTTCATGCTTTTTCTTTTATTGTCTCACTCCCTTCCTTTCTTTTTCTTTCATTCTCTTTTCTCTCCTCTATTCTTTCTCTCCTCCTTTCATTTATTCTTTTCTCCTCCTTCCTTCCCTCTTACTTACTTTTCTTTCCTCGGTCCCTTTTTCTTTCATTCTCTTATCTCTCCTCCTTACTTCCCTCCTATTAATATTTCTTTCTGTCCTTTCTTCTTTTGTCATTTTCCTTCCTTTCTCCCCTTCTCCTATTCCTCCCTCCTTCCTTCCCTCCCTTCTTCTCATCCTCCCTTTCTTTCATTCTTTCCTTCATCCTATCCCTCCCTCCTTTCCTTCCTTTCTCTCATCCCTTCCCTCCATTTATCTCGTCCTTCCTTCCTTCCTTTCTTCCTTCCTTCTTTCCTTCCTCTTTCTTTCTTTCTTTCTTTCTTTTTATTCCTTTTTTCTCTCCTTCCTTTCTTCCCTCCCTCCATCCTTCCTCTTATCTCACCATTCCTTCCTTCCTTCCTTCTTTCTTTCTCTCTTTTTCATTCATTCATTCTTTCTCTCTCTCTCTCTTTCCTTCCTTCCTCTTATCTCACCATCCCTGCCTTCTTTCTTTTTTTCTTTCTTTCTCTCATTACTCCCTCCCTCCTTCCCTCCCTCCCTCCCAACATTCAAAACCCCATATTTTATGCTGGCTGCCGTTTGCACATTTTCAAATTATCCCTATAATTCAGACGGGCCCCCTCTGCGTCTTTCCCCCCGCGTGCCTTGAGAGCGAGCGGACACGTTCCTCTTGAAATGGCGCTGTGTGATAGCATTCCTCTGATTCACCCAGCACAACCCTGCCGGTTTCGGCGGGCCACCACGCAGAGGTGGAAACATTTCAAACTAGTCAGGAATCCATAACAAAACTCAACAAGAAACGGGGATTTTTTTTAACCCCCTTCTGGCTTGCAGTTTTCGGACAGTTCCCCCCCTCCCTCCCTGCTGCCAATCCAGCTAATTAATTACAGCTGTTTGCCTCTTCTATTTTTAAACCCTTTGCTGCCAAAACCCTAATCAGCTGCTCATTCATTGTGTGTTTGAAGCTTGGCTCACTGCCTTCCTCCCCAACACCAGCTTCTGGTCTTTTATGAATAGGTGGTGACCAGGGAAGGGAGTGACATGTCCCCCCACCCCCTGTAGGCCAGGACCACCGAGTTCCTCTTGCCACCTCCGTGGGGTCCTGCTGACCCTGGTTCAGACAGCACCCTAAAGTTGTACAGCTGCGGTCGTAAAAATGCTACAGTCTGGGGTGTGGGTGGGATAGATAATAATAATAACAGAGTTGGAAGGGACCTTGGAGGTCTTCTAGTCCAACCCCCTGCTTAGGCATGAGACCCTAAACCAGTGATGGTGAACCTATGGCACAGGTATCACAGGTGGCACACGGAGCCATATCTGCTGGCACATAAGCTGTTGCCCTAGTTCAGCTCCATCACGCATGTATGTGCTGGCCGCTGATTTTTGGCTCGCCTGGAGGCTCTGGGAGGATGTGTTCAGCCTTTGGAGGACCTCTGGTGGAGGGGACAGGAGAGGCCGTTTCCACCCTTCCCTCTGGAGTCTAGGGAGGGCGAAAAATGGTCTTATGGGGCCAGGGGTGGGCTATTGCCTGGACGGGAGGGGGGCAGGAATGCAGTGGGGTACTGAAAATGGAGCTCCACCCCAGAGCACCCAATTTGCACTGAAAGATGTTGAAAGAAAAAGCAGAAGCCACGCCCACAGTGTGGTAGTGAAAATTTTGATAGCCCTTCACTGTACTGGGCCCACCTGAAATTGGGAAATGGGAGAGCGGGGGAGATTGCGTGGAAATGCATGGGGGTGGGGCAGCATTGAATTATGGGGGTGGGGCACTTGAGAGTGTGCAGTAGTGTGCATGCACGCGCTTTCAGCACCCAAGGGAAAAAAGCTTTGCCATCACTGCCCTATACTACTTCAGACAAATGGTTGTCCAACATCTCCTTAAAAACTTCCAACGTTGGAGCATTCACAACTTCTGGTGGCAAGTTGTTCCACTGATTAATTGTTCTAACTGTCAGGAAATTTCTCCTTAGTTCATTTTTTAAATTTTATTTTCAAATTTTATGTTACAAACAACAATAAAACATTACAGTGTCAAAACAACAATTACATAGTTATATAATAAATCATTTTTGATCCCCAGGTCATTGGATTCATAAGAAATTATACAGTTCCATAAGTCCTTATGAAGAATTCCTTTCATCAGAAGTAAAGATTCATATATTTCTGCAAACATACAAAATACACCATATACTTGAACTATAGTCCTACCCTTTGAAGCGAACATATTATTTTTCCTTCCTTCATCATCATCTGCTCTTTAAGTTATTTGGAGTATCCCCAAGGCTTTTCCTTAGTTCTAAGTTGCTTCTCTTCTTGTTTAGTTTCCATCCATTGCTTCTTGTCCTGCCCTCAAATGCTTTGGAGAATAGGTTGATTCCCTCTTTTTCTGGCAACCCCTGAGATATTGGAAGACTGCTATCATGTCTCCCCTACTCCTACTCCTTTTCATTAAACTAAACCTACCCAGTTCCTGCAACCATTCTTCATATGTTTCAGCCTCCATTCCCCTAATCATCTTGGTTGCTCTTCTCTGCACTTTTTCTAGAGTCCCAATAGACTTTTTGTATTATGGCGACCAAAACTGAAGGCCGTATTCCAAGTGTGGCCTTACCAAGGCCTTATATGTGGTATTGACACTTCATGTGATTTTGATTCTATCCCTCTGTTAATGCAGCCTTCAGAATCCCCAAGAAGGTTTAGAAGAGCAGTGGTGCAACCTTGAGACTCTGGGGAGGGACGCAGATGGTGCGAGAATCCATGAAATTGAGGAAGGGGTGGTGGAAATGAAGGCGAAGCCAAGAAGAGAAAATGTTGCTTTGCAAAATGTCACTTGGCTTGCTTGCTCGAGCTCAGCATAATCTATCTGCCCCTTCTGAATCCCATCTAACCCAATTTGCACATGTGGTCCTGCCTTTTCTGCCTTTTTCATTAACGTGCAAGAAGTTAACGTTGCCTGCATGTACAGGGAGTCCTTTTCTAGCCACCACAATAGGGACTGGCAACTTGATTGTTAAAAGCAAAGCAGTGCGGAGGTGAAAAACAAAATCACAAGATTTCCTCGGTTTTCCTTCATTTTTGGATGTGCAGAAGTCATCATTGTGAGGACCGGTAGCAAAGTTACTTTTTCCACCACCGTCAAAATTTCAAACGGTCGCCAAATGAAGCAGTCACTAAATGAGGCCTGCGGTTCTCTCATTGGCCTTCCGAATGACGAGGACTGTCAGATTTAGCCACCTCTGACTTTTCACTGGGAGGTTGGCGTTATAGGTGGTCCTCGACTTACGGCCATGGTAGGACCCAACCTTTCGCTTGCTAAGCAAGACAGTCAAGTGTCATTTGCCCCGTTCTATGACCTTTCTTGCCACGGTTGTTAAGTGAATCACTGCAATTGTTAAGTTAGCAACGCAGTCGTTAAGTGAATCTGGCTTCCCCCAACCACTTTGCTTGGCAGAAGGTCGCCCAATGGGATCCTGTGCAGCCGTCATAAGTGCGAGTCAGTTGCTGAGCTGACTGAATTTTGGTCACATGGCCGTGCGGATGCTGTGACGGTCATAAGTGTAAAAAACGGTCACAAGTCCCTTTTTTTCCCAGTGCCATTGTAACCACAAATGATCAGTAAGCAAAGCAACTTCCAATGGTCACTAAACAAACTATTGCTAGTCGAGGACTACCGATGGGCGGTGACGGGAGGGGAGAGAGTCGATTAGCAGAAATAGTTAAAGTGGAAACTGGACTAAGCCCCCTCTCCTCCCTTCTCTGCAACTAGCCCAGTCCAGCAAGTAATTTTATCTTCACTACTGATTTTACAGCTTCTTTTATACCCTGGGCTTGAAATTGGGGTGTAAAAATGTTCTTGTGAAGTGTAAAATGTTTTACAATAGAATAGAGCTGGGAGGGACCTTAGAGGTCTTCTAGTCCAGCCCCCTGTTCAAGCAGGAGACCCTAGACCCATGATGGCAAACCCATGGCACATGTACTACAGGTGGTACGTGGAACCATATCTGCCGGCACGCAAGATGTTGACTTAGCTCGGCTCCAGCTGATTTTTTGGTTCACGCAGAGGCTCTGGGAGGGCGTTTTCGGCCTCCCCAGGCTCCAGGAAAGCCTCTGTAGCCCAGGGAGGGTAAAAAATGGGCCTACCAGGCCCACGGAAAGGGGGGAAAGGGGAAGGATGTGCGCACATGCACAGGGAGCAGGGCCCCATGGAGGAGTTGCACCAGTAGTGGGTTGCAGCTGGTATGCCTCGGATTGGCATCCTGATGGTGAAAATGGAGATGTGCACACATCTCTGGGCCCCCAATGTGTGCATCCATGTGCGTGCACGAGATTTCTGCGCATGCACAGTAAGCAAAATCTTGCCTGAGGATGCTCTCATGTGCGATATTTTGCTGATTTTTGGCGGGTTTTTTGCTTCCGTGCATGCTTCTTAAATTATTTTCTTTCTGAATTTAGCATGGGTCGCTTTTTAAGGATTGCTTCTTAAATTATTTTACTTCTGAATATAGCATGGGTCGCTTTTAAGGATTGCTTCTTGCTGCTTTAAAAAAAAATCTGAGCTGGATTCTGTTGTGGTTGGCTTCAGACCAGCTCCTGTGGCTGCTGATGTTGACGCAGAGGAGTGGGGGCCAGTTGTTCACTGAAGACCTGTCTGGCTGGAGGACGAATCATACAGTGAACCAGGAGCAGAGACAGGGAGAGACAGGGAGCAGGAAGGGGCTGGAGAGACAGAGAAGGGAATGGAGTCAGTCAGCTCTCCAGCCAGAGGTTCATCTGAATCAGAAGAGGAAGGGTTAATGAGTAATCCTATTTTGAATGCTCGTGTCCGGAGAATGCTGGGAAGACAAGAGCAGCTGCGCAAACGCAGAAACAAATTATAGGGCACAGGTGATAAGACTTAATGACACTGTTGCAATCTTGAAAAAAAGGGGAGGGTTGGAGAGATCTGTGTGGGAGATTATCATTCAACTTTGGAGAGAGACATTGATGCATCATGGTTTCGTTTTGGCCTTTGGATCTCTGTGACATTCTGACATCCCAATTGTGAGTTATTGCTGGTTGCTGTAAGCCTAAAAGGCTCCTGCACCGACTGGAGTAATTAACTCTACTTAAATTCACATTGCTCTGAAACTTTGTGGTTTACAGTTTTCTGAACATAAAGAACAATCTTTGTTTGATTTTTACAAATCTGAGTGGGTGTGTTTGATTCATTACTTTGTCTTGGGTGGCTTGAGGCCAGGCAGAAAGATTCCAAAATGATCAAATTCTTGTTGATCTGAAATTATGGATGTTTGGGATAAGAAAGTTAAATGAACAGGACGAGGTGTTTAAAAAAAATGAATTTTGCAGTGAGTGGGATTAAGCTGGAAAGGGTTTTTGTCGCAGTGACTTTAACCAAGGCCTGTTTCTCAATTCAGACATTGCCGCCAGGTTTAAGAACCACATTTTATTCCATAGATCCGGACCTTGGGGCTGGCTTCGTTCATTGTAAAATCACTCATCCAGGTTTGTTGGAGGAGAAAAATTGTGGCTTTTGACACCAACAGTGCAGAGCAATGCAGGGCACACTATTTCTCCCCCCCCCTTCCTGCCCCTTAAATCCTGGCTTTGTGTCCTGAGGAGATGGCTTCCTGCTCAGCCTAATTGCGGTGGAATCTACTGACATGAGTAATTACTGTTTTGCCAGGATTTCGCTGGCTTTACTAATTGATTCCATATTCTCTGACTTGACAGTTTCTTTATTGGAGGATGCACAATGTGCTTGGGTCCTTCCCCTCTGCTGCTGATAGTACCCCTTCCTTCCTCCCTCCCTCCCTTCCTTCCTTCTTTCCTTCCTTCTTTCCTTTCTTCCACTCTCTGTCTCTCTCCTTCCTTCTTCCCTCCCTTCCTCCCTTCCTTCCACTCTCTGTCTCCTTCCTTTCTTCCTTCCCTCCTTCCTTCCTTCCACTCTCTGTCTCCTTCCTTCCTTCTTTCCTTTCTTCCACTCTCTGTCTCTCTCCTTCCTTCCTCTCTGTTTCACTTCTTTCTTCCCTTCCTCCCTTCCACTATCCGTTTCCTCCCTCCCTCTCCCTCCCTTCCACTCTATCTCCTTCCTTCTCTTCCCTCTTCCCTTCATCTTCTCTCCATATTATACCAAGTAGACAGACAGACAGCACCACCAGAGAATGCCTTAAGAGCCCTGTCTGAAAACGTTGACTTATTTGGTGTTTGAACGTGCTGAGAGCAGGAGTCTCACTGGCCTTGGTGCCTGAAGAGCCACAATTGCCTATTATTAGATGACCCCCAGCTGTCAGACGAGGCCATCGCTGAATGAGGGCTACCTGGATTCCCTGGTGCGTCGTGCCGGCTGGTAGCCGTGCCAGATGGAGCACCCATCTCCCGAAGCAGTCTACCTCAATGCTCACGTCTTGCCTTCTTTTCCAAAGCATAGATGCCATTTGTGGCTCAGAGCTGCGTAATGGGATCAGAAGAACAGTAGAAGAGGTTGCAGAGGTCCAATTTTCACTTTCCTGCACATCTGGTGGTGTCAACATGCGCCGGTTTGCACAAGCTTCCATGCTTTTACTGCCACCCAGTAGAGTTGTGTGAGAGGAAGGGTGGGCGAAGAGAGAGACCCCCGCTGGAATCCCAGGCCGCCAATTACAAAAACACAGAAAGGGGGAAAAAGCTGTCTAGCCCAGAGGCAGCCTTCTGCCGGAATACATGATGTGCCAGCAATTAAGCCATCTCTGCCACACAGGCCTTTGTGTGCGGGTGTGTGTGTCTGGGCCGCACGCATGTGTTAAAGCATGCCCACCCCTTCCAGCTGGGGAGCTTGGTCATTTATTTATTCATACAAACATAGAAACATAGAAGATTGACGGCAGAAAAAGACCTTGTGGTCCATCTAGTCTGCCCTTATACGATTTCCTGTATTTTATCTTAGCATAGATCTATGTTTATCCCAGGCATGTTTACATTCAGTGACTATGGATTGACCAACCATGTCTGCTGGAAGTTTGTTCCAAGCGTCTACGACTCTTGGTGAAATAATATTTTCTCACATTGCTTGTGATCTTTCCCCCAACTAACCTCAGAATTTGCCCCCTTCTTCTTGGATTCACTTTCCTATTAAACACACTTCCCTACCGAATCGTATTTAACCCTTCAACATATTTAAATGTTTCGATCATGTCAGGATTAAGCATACCTTGAGGTAATATCTCAATGCAGAAGGAAGGCCTATGAGAGAATGCTGAGTCATTCCGAGGCAATTAAGCATGCAGCCACCTCATTAGGTGATAAGTATTTAAATACGCAAGAGCTCTCTGCTCTCTGTTCTGCTCTCTCTCTGATCCTGCTCTGTGAAATGTGCTCTGAAGTTGCTGTATTGATCTGTTGGTTCCTGTGAGTTATTGTAACTGAGATAGTTGTAGTGAGACTTTAGTGAGATACTAGAGTGATATAGTACAGTAAAGTAGAATACAGTTAGTGTAAATAAGAAATAAATATATTTTTCCAAGACTTCCTACTGCTGCTGTGTTTCATTGAAGACTTCAACTTCCTGCTTAGGCAGGAAACCCTACGCTATTTCAGACAAATGGTTGTGCAAAATCTTCTTAAAAACTTCCAGTGTTGGAGCATTCACAACTTCTGGAGGCAAGCTGTTCCACTGATTAATTGTTCTAACTGTCAAGAAACTTCTCCTGAGTTCTAAGTTGCTTCTCTTCTTGTTTAGTTTCTACCTGTTGCTTCTTGTTCTACCCTCAGGTGCTTTGGAGAATAGGTGGACTCCTTCTTCTTTGTGGCAACCCCTGAGATACTGGTCCTTCTTTTCATTAAACTAGCCATGCCCAGTTCCTGCAACCATTCTTCATGTGTTTTAGCCTAATCATCTTTGTTGCTCTTCTCCACACTTTTTCTAGAGTCACAACATCCTTTTTTTTTGCAAACCCCTCACCCCCAGGACAACAACACACACTCAAACTTGCCATTTAATGGACTCCATCCCACTTTGGGGTCCCCAGACCCTCTGGCAGAACCAGGTCTCTCCAGGGCCTTCCAAAAGAATGTGAGAATGTGGACTAGTCTAATTTCCAGAGGGATGGTATTGTATTGCTTTATTTTTTAGATTAAAGGAGTTGGAAGGGACTTTGTAAAGTAGATCATTTAGTCCACCCAGTCAAGCAGGAGACCCTCCACCACTTCTGTCAGATGGCAATCCAGTCTCTTCTTGAAAAGCTCCAGGGATGAAGCTCCCACGACTTCTGAAGGCAACTTCTGCTCCATGGGTTGAAATTTCTCCTTATTTCCAGGTTGAATTTCTCCTTTTCATCCATGATTCCTTGTCTGGCCTTTAGGTGCCTTTGAAAATAGCTTGACCCCCTTCCTCTCTGGGGCAGCCCCTCAAATATTGGGAGACTGTTATCATATCTCCCCTGGTCCTTCTCTTCACTAGACTAAACATATCCAATTCCTGCAACCGTTCTTCATACGTTTTAGCCCCCAGTCCCCTAATCATCTTTGTTGCTCTTCTCTGCACTCTTCCTAGGGTCTCAACATCATTTTTGCATTGTGGTGACCAAAACTGAATGCAGTGCTCCAGGTGTAGTCTTACTAAGGCTTTATAGAGTGGTATTAGTACTTCCCTTGATCTTGATTGTATCCCTCTGTTAATGCAATTTAGGATTGTGTTGCCTTTTTGGCTGCCATCTAAAGTTTATTGAGGGAGGGAGCCACCACGGAGAAGGCCCTTCTTCTGGATCTTGCCAGACGAAGCTTCTCAGGGGATGGAATCTGCAGCATTCCTTGCCTCTCCCGGCTCTAGTGGGTCAGGTAGATGTGACCGGCCAGAGACAGACCCTTAGATAACTGGGCCCAAGCCATGAAAGGCTTTAAAGGTGACTACCAGCACCTTGAATTGCTTTCTGCTTTCTAGCTTCTTGGGGTTTTTGGATGGAGACATGTGGGGGACCCCTCTGGGACTTTTCACCCCAATGGACACACACACACACACACACCTGCTTTTTGTGAGTATAAACGCCTCACTAAGGCAGGGGTCTTCAAACCTGGCGACTTTAAGACTTGTGAACGGCAGGAGAATTCTGGGAGTTGAAGTCCACACGTCTTAAAGTCACCAAGATTGAAGAGCCCTGCTCCACAGGGATTGGACTTCCATTCTCATAATCCCCAGCCACACCGGTATCGACCTGCAGGCTATGCTGGCTGGAGAATTCTGGGAGTTGAAGTCCACAAGTCTTAAAAGTTGCCAAATTTGAATACCTCTGCACTAGGGAGGGTGAAGCCAACTCCTTAACAGAGACCTCTCTTGGGAAACTGAGGCAGGGTTTTTTTCCTTTCCCAGATGTTGAGTGTCTGATGGGGGGGGGAGGAGCGAATGGGAAAAGAACTTCAGAGGAGTTAACATTTTCGAAGGGTAATTGAGTTTGGATTTGCCCATTAGATGGGAAATGAGAAATTGGATCACATCCCATTAAAATGGGAAGTTAATGAATTTCTCCCCTCCTCGTCCTTCCGAGAGACAGTTCTGCAGCCCTCGGCAGACACAGCCCGGACTCTGGGGGTGGGCATCCTGGCAGGAGATGGGTTGGCCAAGGGCACGATCCTCCTCTTTTCTCCCAGGAGTTTGATCCTCACAATCACACTACAAGGTACAGCTACTCACAGAAGGCTCGGAGTTTAATTTGTTTCCTTCTCTCCCTCTCTTCCTTTTTCCTTCCTTCCTTCCTTCCTTCTTTCCCTCCCTCCCTCCCTTCCTTCCTTCTCTCCTTCCCTCCCTCCCTTCTTTATTTTCTCCCTTCCTTCCTTATTTCCTTCCTTCCTTTCCTTTTCCTCCCTCCCTCTCTTTTTCTTCCCTCCCTCTCTTCCTTTTTCTTCCTTCCTTTCCTTTTTCCTCCCTCTCTTTCACCCTTTTTCTTCCTTTCCTTCTGTCCTTCCTTCCCTCCCGCTCTCCCTTCCTTCCTTCCTTCCCCTTTTTCTTCCCTCCCTCTCTTCCTTTTTCCTTCCTTCCCATTTCCACCCTGCCTCCCTCCCTTTTCCTCCCTCCCTCCCTTTCCCCCCTTTCTTCTGTCCTTCCGTCCCTCTCTTCCTTTTTCCTCCCTGCTTTCCTTTTTCCTTTAAAAAGTGCCACATCTCTTCACTGAGCATCCCAGCTATATGACAGGATGCAAATTCTTAGGGTTGGTCTTCTGAGCTTGGGGTACATGATCCCAACCCTTGGGAAGGGGCTCTTCATCCCCTTCTTCTTGGCTCCCAGAGGTCTCCCAACGAAATCCTCAAATCTTTGCATGAGGCTGCAGAAGGGACTTTGGCTGAGCAGGTTCCTCCTCCACCTCCTCCTGCACCTCCTCCTCATTCTCCTCCTTCACTCTGTAAACCTTCTAGCACTGATGATGTTACCTAGTTGGGTAATGAAATGTTTGCAAGAAAACAACCAAGCTCAGAGAGCAACAGGGACCTCACAATCCTTCTCCCCCTCCTTCTCTTCCTCCTTCTCCTCCTCTTCTTCTCCCCCTCCTCCTCCCTCTCTTCTTCACCTCCCCCCTCTTCTTTCTCTACTCCTCCTCCTTCTCTCCTTCTCCTCTTTTTCTCCTCCCCTTCTCCTTATCTCCTCCTCCTCCTTTTTCCTCCTCCTCCTCCTCCTCCCCCTCCCTGAAAACCCCACCCTCTTCCAGCACTGATGATGTTAGCTAGTTGGGTAATGCAATTCTTCAGGAAAACCACCAAGCTCAATAGAGCATCAAGGACCCCACCACCCTCCTCCTCCTCCTCCTCCTCCTCTTGTGTCTCTATTGTAGCACTAACCCAATTTACAGCCAGAGCGATTTTGCTGGCCCAGCACCGAGCACTTAAAAGCCTCTGTAATTGTCAGCCGGGTTTCCACAAATTGTCTGAATTACCGCGATGCAGAGCATGTTTGCTGGGATTTTCAGATTCCAGCCTTCCTTTTCCAAAAGGCAGTCAGAGTGTTTGCCTTCGCGTTTAGGGGGAGGGAACAAAGGACAAGGGAAACGGTGGTTTCTTCCTCTGCAGGAGCCAGGAAGAAGCAGCAGGCTGCAATTCTGCAGGTGATGCCGGATCCCAGCTCTCCTTTGCCAGGGACCACCACTCATAGGGCTTAATTGCAGGATACAGAGTCGGCCTTCTCCAGGTCCCTTCAATTAGACAATGTTATTTTATTTTATTTTTATTTATTTATTTTGTCCAATACACAATGCAGGTAAAATACATCAATAGAAGAATAGATGAAAGACATTAAGAATAGTAAGAAAGAAATAATCATTGGGAATATTAGAGTTCATATACATGGAGCTAGTAGAAGTATAAGATAGACATTTGGACAAGGGACGGAAGGCACGCTGGTGCACTTATGCATGCCTCTTACTAACCTCTTAGGAATCTGGAGAGGTCAACCGTGGATAGTCTAAGGGTAAAATTTTGGGGTTTAGGGGATGACACTACAGAGTCTGGTAAAGAGTTCCATGCTTCGACAATTCGATTACTAAAGTCGTCTTTTTTGCAGTCAAGTTTGGAGTGGTTAATATTAAGTTTGAATCTGTTGTGTGCTCGTGTGTTGTTGTGGTTAAAGCTGATGTAGTCATTGACAGGCAGGACATTGCAGCATATGATCTTGTGGGCAATATTTAGATCATGTTTAAGGCGTCTTAGTTCTAAGCTTTCTAGACCCAGGATTGTAAGTCTAGTTTCGTAGGGTGTTCTGTTTCGAGTGGAGGAGTGAAGGGCTCTTCTGGTGAAGTATCTTTGGACATTTCCGAGGGTGTTAATGTCTGAGATGCGGTATGGGTTCCAAGCAGAAGAGTTGTATTCGAGGATGGGTCTGGCAAAGGTTTTGTAAGCTCTGGTAAGTAGTGTGAGATTGCCAGAGCAGAAGCTACATAGTACAGTGTTCCCTCGATTTTCGCGGGTTCAAACTTCGCGAATAGCCTATACCACGGTTTTTCAAAAAATATTAATTAAAAAATACTATAGGTTTTTATCCTATACCATGGTTTTTCCCACCCGATGACGTCATATGTCATCGCCAAACTAATAATTTTTGCAGATAAATAACAAAAAAAATGATTATTGTTAATAACTAATTATGTTTATAAATATCAGGATTACTAAGTGTCTTATTCAATGGTGAGTACCAGTAATAATGGTGAGTAAATGGTTGTTAAGGGAGTGGGAAATGGTAATTTAAGGGTTTAAAGTGTTAAGGGATGGCTTGTGATACTGTCCATAGCCAAAAATGGTGTATTTACTTCCCCATCTCTACTTCGCGGAAATTCGACTTTCGCGGGTGGTCTCGGAACGCATCCTCTGCGGAAATCGAGGGAACACTGTATTAGGTTAACAACTCTTGAAGTCTTTTTGGCACTTAAGTCATTTGATATTAGTATTCTGAGGTCTTTTACTGAGTGAGGGTTATCTGTGAGGTCTTGTTTATTCAGTTTATATTTGGAGTTTGGATTCTTTTTGCCAATGTGGAGGACAGAGCATTTGTTGATTGAGATTTGGCCTTCTGACCTTCTGTGATCCAGATAGGATCTACAGATCAGAAGAGAGGACACACCTTCTCCATGGAGGTCTCCCGCATAAAGAGTCCCTCTCCATGCATGAAAGGAGGTAGGATAAAAACATAGAAACATAGAAGATTGACAGCAGAGAAAGACCTCATGGTCCATCTAGTCTGCCCTTGTACTACAGTATGTCCTGTATTTTATCTTAGGATGGATCTATGTTTATCCCAGGCATGTTTAAATTCAGTTGCTGTGGATTTACCAACCACATCTACTGGAAGTTTGTTCCAAGCATCTACTACTCTTTCAGTAGAATCATATTTTCTCACATTGCTTCTGATCTTTCCCCCAACTAACCTCAGATTGTGCCCCTTGTTCTTGTGTTCACTTTCCTATTAAAAACACTTCCATCCTGGACCTTATTTAACCCTTTAACATGTTTAAATGTTTTGATCGTGTCCCCCCTTTCCCTCCTCTTCTCCTGGAGTTCATGAAGTCTTTCCCGAGAGGTTTTATGCTTCAGACCTTCCACCGTTTTGTAGCCCATCTTTGGACCCGTTCCATTTGATCAATTTGTAGGTGAGGTCTCCAGAACCGAACACAGGATTCCAAATGGGGTCTCACTACGCTCTATACAGCGGGATCACCATCTCCCTCTTCCTGCTTGTGATACCTCTAGCTATGCAGCCAAGCATCCTACTTGCTTTCCTTGCTGCCTGGAAGAGAGGATGCACCTTCTCCATAAAATGAGCATGAAATGAACTGGTGAAATGAACCAGTTCATGAAATGAACTGGTTCAGCAGTTCAAACCTCACCACCGTCTCAAGGTTGACTCAGACTTCCATCCTTCCAAGGGGGACAAAATGAGGACCCAGATTGTTGGAGGGCAAGAGGCTGACTCCGTAAGCTGCTTAGAGAGGGGCTGGAAAAGTGGTATATAAGTCTAATTGCTATTGCTAGGTAAGGAACATGGTATCATCGCCACATCACCTCTGCTACATTTATTTAGGTCAGATAAATCACATACCTTGTTGGTGCGTTCGGCGAAATTTGGGCTGGTCAGCAGAACGAGTTTGGCTCAAAAAGTGCTAAATTTGTAAAACAGATAGGAATATCCTCCCTGTTATTTGGCGTCTCTTCAGGTCCTCTCAAGAATTCCCTTTCCAAATTCTCCTCAAAATCTTGGCTGTCGGCTAAGTTAAATTTTTTTAAAAGGCATGCATTATTTATTCTGAATTGCAAAGATTGCTTACTCACACACACACACCCCAACCTAAGCAATTACTGGTAAGCTAAAAGAGGCCCGAATCCTACTCTGGAAGACAGAAAAAGCTATGAAACATCTGTGGTTTCTCCTAAAAAAACACAACAAACTCGACACATTTTCTTGGTGTTAGCTGGTTCCTAACTTCTGTTTGTTGTTTTGACGTACAGCCTAGCGCTGGATTGGAGAGATAAAGAATCTGGTCCCGGTAGCAGTATTTAGACAGATGCTTGTCAAGATCCATTGGGATTGGTCTGTATGGATTTTGGCTGAACTGACTTCAGGATTGGCTTAGTGAGCTGTTCTTAAGTCCAGCTGAAAGCGGGTGATAACTCTGTTGGTCAGCGAAATGAGTCTGTGGGAGCCTGTCAGGAAGGGAACTTTTCTTCAGAGTCCTTCAGCAATGTTAAAAAGTGGGAAGCTTACACAGGATTGTAAATCAGGTGTTAAGAAGAGGGTCAAGATGGTCTAGGGAATTTTCCACCAATCTCTGTTCTCTTTTTTGCACAATCTGGCTCTGTTGAAAAGTGTTATTGGTAACATGAGTCTAAAGAGAAGGGCAGCATTAAAAAATTGAATACAGTAATCCCTCGTTTTTCGCAGGGGATGCGTTCCAAGACCACCCGTGAAAAACGAATTTCCGTTAAGTAGAGGAAAGATATTTTTTTATGTATTTAACGAGTACAGTAGAACCTCATGATACGAACCCCTCGTCATACGAACCTTTTGAGATACAAACCTGGGGTTCGGAATTTTTTTGCCTCTTCTTATGAACTTCTTTCGCCTTACGAACCTGCCGCCACGAACCCTGAACCTGGAAGTTCAGCAAAAGTTGGGGTTCGGCGTTCGAGTTCAGGAGAACACCGAGAAGCGCCGCCGCCCAGCTGTCACCTTGGCAGAAGAGCCGTGGAGCTGTCGGCTGGTCGGGAGGCTCAAACTGAGGTGGGGAATCCCAATAGGGAATTCCAGGGGCGGAGCAGGAAGGACGTCTTCGTGACATCAAAGCTCCACCCCTGGAATTCCCTATTGGGATTCCCCACCTCTGAGCCTCCCGACCGGCTTGTGTTCCACCGGTTAATTGTCCCTACTGTTATGAAGTCTCTCCTTAATTCCAGGTTGCTTCTCTGTTCAATCAGTTTCTAACCATTATTTCTTGTCCTGCCCTCTGATGCTTTGGGGAATAATTTGACCTTTGGAGAATAATTTGAGATGATATTGATCCTTGGTTCAAGTTCTTTGGTCTTGGGTGGAGCTTCTTGTCCCGAAGAAGCAACGGATGGAAACTAACCAAGGAGAGATCCAACTGAGAACTGAGGAGAAATTTCCTGACACTGAGAACAATTAATCAGTGGAACAGCTTGCCTCCAGAAGTTGTGAATGCGCCAACGCTGGAGGTTTTCAAGAAGAGATTGGATAGATTGGATCTGAAATGGTACTTAGAGTCTCCTGCGTGAGCCAGGGGGTTAGACTAGAAGACCTCCAAGGTCCCTTCCAACTCTGTTACCGTATTTTTGGAGTATAAGACCCACCTTAGTTTTGGAGAGGAAAATGGGGAAAAGAATCTGCTTATCAGATATTCATCCGGCCAGCATCCTTAGTCTGGTCAGCTTCAGCACATTATTTTATCCCCTATTTAGGGCTTAAAAAAAACCTTATTCAGAGAGAGTAACAATGAAAGAGCTTGCAACCAGTAAGAGCTGGGAACATCGTTAGCACCTTGTTAGTGCTGGAAAGAAACTTACTTGGAGCACTTTAGAGTAATGAAAAAATCTCTGCAAAGACTTAGAGCTTGGAAAACATTCCTTGCAGGCAGTAACAATGAAAGAACCTGCAAGGTAAGAGCTGGGAAGATCATTAGCACCTAGTTAGGGCTGGGGGGAAAAACATGTCGAAAAAAGCTGCATTCAGAGTATAAGACACACCTGAATTTTCAGCCTCTTTTAGGGAGGAAAAATGTGCGTCTTATACTCAGAAAAGTTAAAGGTAGTGAAAGGTTTTCTGGTAATGTTCTTTTTAGAATGGGATGAGTATGATGCCTGAAAGGGAATCCATGCAAACTAGTCCTTTCTTCCCCAGTTCAGCCAGCAAAGGGTGATGGAGATTGTAGAAGTTGCAATCTACCCCTCAACAGCCAGTTGAGTTCAATGTCTAATGGGAGGTGGTGTCAAAGTATACAAATAAGGGATGTTCAACCATCATGAGAGGTGGCGAAAAAAACCCTGCAAAAACCTAGAGATTGGAAAACGTTCTTTGCAAAGAGCAACAATGAAAGAACCTGAAAGGAAAGAGCTGGGAGGATCGCTAGCACCTAGTTAGGGCTTCGAAAAAAGCTGCATTCAGTGTATAAGATGCACCTGAATTTTCAGCCTCTTTTAGGGATGAAAAAGGGGATTGACCAACCACGTCTGCTGGAAGTTTGTTCCAAGCATCTGCTACTCTTTCAGTAAAATAATATTTTTTCACATTGCTTCTGACCTTTTCCCCAACTAACCTCAGATTGTGCCCCCTTGTTCTTGTGTTCACTTTCCTATTAAAAACACTTCCCTCCTGAACCTTATTTAACCCTTTAACATGTTTAAATGTTTTGATCATGTCCCCCCTCTCCCTTCTGTCCTCCAGACTATACAGATTGAGTTCATGAAAGTCTTTTCTGATAGGTTTTATGCTTAAGACCTTCCACCATTTTTGTAGCCCGTCTTTGGACCCGTTCAATTTTATCAATATCGTTTTGTATCTTTTTGACATGATATTTATGAGTTGTTATTGGCAGATAGGTGTACCATCCAGGTGCACCGTAAGGTATAAGAATCTAACCCTGGGCACAGACCTCTTTTCTATTAAAAACACTTCCCTCCTGAACCTTATTTAACCCTTTCACGTATTTAAATGTTTCTATCATGTCCCCCCTTTCCCTTCCGTCCTCCAGACTGTACAGATTGAGTTCAGTGGTGGAAGGTCTGCAGGAAAGATAAGTTTTATGCTTCAGACCTTCCACCATTTTTGCAGCCCGTCTTTGGACCCGTTCAATTTTAAAAGGAGCAATAAAAAACAACCATGGGAGTGAGTTCTGCGCCATGAGGCTCCGTCTCCCCGAATCTGGCCGCCTTGTTCGGCCCCATTTCCTTCTCTCTCCCCAACTCCATCTTCAGCCTGGCGGATAAAGTGGCCACCCTTGGAGATGCCTGGATCCACCCCACGTCTTTAAATCAGACACACTGGCTGATTTGTATCCTGTGGAAGCAATGACCGAGCGAACGCCAGCTGTGCTCGACTCTGTGGATAAGAACGGAGGATGCTGAAGACTTGGCAGAGGCCGGGGCGTGTGATGCCATTGTCAGGTGCTGCTGGGCCTCCTTTGGTCCCCGGGGGTGGCCCAGCTGTCCGTGTGCCTTGGCCCCTTGCCCCGTGGGAGGAGGAAGGGAGGGGGTTCAAAGAGAGGCAGGGTGGCTGCCTCTGGATTCAACTCTTGTTTTTTTGACACCTCAAATCCTCCCCAAGAAGAGTGATGTACAGTATGATGGAAATTGGGGTTAGAATTAGGGAGGGAGGGAGGGAGGAAAGAAGGAAGGAAGGAGGGAGGGAGGGAAGGAAGGAAGGAGAAATAAGGAAGACTTTGAAGGAGGGAAGATGGAAGGAAGGGAGGAAGGAAGGGAGGAAGGGAGGAAGGAAGGAAAAATAAAGGAGACAATGAGGGAGGGAGGGAAGATGGGAGGAAGGAAGAAAAGAAGGAAGGAAGGAAAAATAAGGAAGACAATGCAGGGAGGCAAAGAGGGAGGAATATGGGAGTGAGGAAAGAAGGAAGGAAGCAATATGGGCAGGAGGAAGGGAGGAAGATGGGAGGGAGGGAGGAGAGATGAGAAAAATGGAGGAATGTATAGGGAGGGAGGAAGGAAGGGGAGAGTGCAGGTTTGGATTGATAAATTGGTGGATGGATGAAGGGATGGGTGGGAGGGAAGGAAGGAGAGATGGGATAGACGGATGGGAAGGAAGGAAGGAAGCTCTTCCCCCTTGTGTGCAAGAGGAGATATCAATGCTCAATCAGAAATCGTTGACACGGGAGAACCCTTGCAACCCGTTGCTTTCTTCTCAATCAATCTTCCTAAAGAGAACTCTGATCGGCTCTTGTTTGCAAAAAGCCTCACATGCCTTTTTAGACAGACGGAGTCCCCGGGAGCCTGAACCTCTGGGCTCCAAAGCTTCACCTTCCTCCTCCTCCTCCTCCTCCAGGCTCCTTTTGCGCCTCTCTCTCTCTCTCTTTCTCCTCTGTATGCTTCCCCCAACCCTCCTTGCAATAATGCAATTACTTACCCTTCTGAGGAGCCTGTCAGTGTTGGTAAACTCCAGCTGCTAAATAGCATCACACACAGATCTCTCCTTAAAACCTTCTACAGTTTATTAATAGTTTATTGATCCCTAAGCCCCGTCGCTGGTGAGAAAGAAGCTCCCTTCTGATCTTCCCTCCTCCCTCGCCTGTTATCTGAATACGGACTAACCAAAAGGCAGATCGATGGCCGGTCAATTCCCAGGAAGGGAGGGGGGAGAGAGTGGGGGGGGGCTTCCCCTTCCTCTTTAATCCAGTTTAAGGAAGAGAGAGGCTGCTCGAGGAATAATGTCATATGAAGGTCTGAGAAACATAGAAGATTGACGGCAGAAAAAGACCTCCTGGTCCATCTAGTCTGCCCTTATACTATTTCCTGTGTTTTATCTTAGGATGGATATATGTTTATCCCAGGCATGTTTAAATTCACTACCAAACACGTCTGCTGGAAGTTTGTTCCAATTATCTACTACTCTTTCAGTCAATATTTTCTCATGTTGCTTCTGATCTTTCCCCCAACTAACCTCAGATGGTGCCCTCTTGTTCTTGTGTTCACTTCTCTCCTGAACCTTATTTAACCCTTTCACATATTTAAATTAAATGCATTCGCTGGCTGGGGAATTCTGGGAGTTGAAGTCCAGATATCTTCCAGTTGCCAAGGTTGGGAAACACTGCTCTAGACTATACAGATTGAGTTCATGAAGTCTTTCCTGATAGGTTTTATGCCTTAAAACCTTCCACCATTTTTGTAGCCCGCCTTTCAATTTGGTCAATATCTTTTTGTAGGTGAGGTCTCCAGAACTGAACATAATATCCCAAATGGGGTCTCACCAGTGCTCTATCCAGCGGGATCACAATCTCCCTCTTCCTACTCACTTTCCCTACCGCCTGACCACACTGTTCACCTATTTTGAGACTGTCAGAAATCACTACCCCTAAAACCTTCTCTTCTGAAGTTTTGCTAACACAGAACTGCCAATGCAACACTCAGATTGAGGATTCCTTTTCCCCAATTGCATTATTTTACATTTGGAAACATTAAACTGCAGTTTCCATTGCTTTGACAACTTATGGTTCTTGCAATTAGGGATTGGCAACCCACAGCTCTGGAGCCACATGTGGCTGTCTGATGTGGCTCTCTATCACCAGTTGACTCCACAATTGAGAGAGTTTTTGGTTAGGACTGGTAGAGGGGAAAAGGACGGCGCACTAGGAGGAGACTCTATGGTGGTGGGGGAAATGGACTTCCTGTTGGCTCCAGACTTGAACAAGGGCTTTTGTGTGTTTAAAGCTGTCGACCCCTAGCTTAGGTCTTCAGGGGCACCTCCCTTCCCAAAACATCTGGACACCAGTGATGGGCTGCTGCCCCCACACAGTGGTGATGCAGTGGGGGTAGTAAGTTTATGCCCTATTTATTGAATACTTAATAGTTTTTTTATTGTCCTTCCTTCTCTACTACTTTAGTATGATCCTGAATTACTTTTAAAATAAGAAATGATTAAACAGTATGTTTTTACCCATAAACGCTTTAATCATTTTAATCATGATCTAGAACTGAACTTTTATAGCAATGAAAGACAATTGAGCTACTTGCCTAACCTGTTATCTTATGGGTTCAGAACAAAACCTTAAAATGTTACTGTGCTCCTCAACAAATAATGCTGTCTATCATTTGTCCTTTTTGTGATTATTCAAAGAATATGACTTCCTCAACTGAAAAAAGAGTCCAAGCACCTATTGGTCGGTAATTTCTATGAAGGCATTGCTAAACATGTACTAGATAAACAGGTCTAAGTATAAACATGGACATGAACAAGGAATGGGTACCATTATATCATTATTTCATTTGACACATAGTCACAGCAGTCAGAATAGCATTAGCTCAATACTGGAAACAAGGAGGAGTAAACATAAAACATAATTTAAAAGATTTTGGAATGTGCTGAAATGGACAAAATGACTATTGAATTAAAAGAAAAAGAAAATTCAAAATACTATAAAACTTGGAATTTATTATATGAGTGGCTTGACAAAAGAAAACAAAATGATGTATGAAAACTGAAGAAATATCTATAAATGACAATAATAACAAGTAAGATATTATATAATATTAATACCAAAATTTATATGTGTGTGTGTGTGTGTGTGTGTGTATAACATGTTTTTGGTGAATTTGAAAATTAAGGGAGACTAGGATCTATTTCGACCTTATTATGGCCTCATCAGCTACCCATACCCTCACTGAGATTTGAACTTGCAGCCTTTGCCTTGTAAGGCAGAGAATTAACTTCTAGGCTACAGCATCTAATCCCTTCAGCTTTGTACCAGGGAAGTGTTATGTTTTTTCTGTCAAATCACCCTGGTATACCCAGTGATGGGGGACCTTAATGCTTCCTTTTGCCTTTTTCACACACACACATATATATATGAATAATGGATGTTATAATTAAATTTCCAATGGATGTAAGAGGAATAACTAAGATAACAATAAAAGAACATCTTAAAACAGAATAGAAGTCAGTATGTGTACCGTAATAGATGTTAATGTATATTTGTAGCGTAGATGGTTTTGTTATGTTTTTTTACAATATTATTTTTTTCTGTATGTCTTTTTTGTGTTTTTTGTGGGGTTTTTTTCATTTTGTATTCTGTTTTTAAAATTTATATATCAATAAAAATTATTTTTTTAAAAAAAAGAACAAGGAATGAGAACAAGTAAATGTTACCGGCAGAAGTAGCCTGCAGTACTGCACTCTAACCACCGCGCCACTGTGGCGCATAAAGGTCATAAATCAAGGATTATCTGTAGATCCATATTCTTTGCAGTTCCCAGCTCGATTCTTACCTTCCTTCTCCTTGCTTTTTGTTCTCTGATTGATCAGTGAAGGCAGACAGGTAGGTTTTCTGTGTCTGTCCCAAGTTAACCTGTCTGCTTAATTTTTTTGTTACCTGGATATTTGCCTGGGGCAGTTCATTCTCTTCCCCATCCATCCGTTTCCCCCAAACCAAGATTTAGCTCACGAGCTCGTACGTTTTTACAAAAAGATTAGCCTCCTGAGACTTAATTTCCGACACCCGCTCTCCTGGCCCCTTCTTTCCGTTTCATCAGACGTCGGATCAATTAAAGAGAGATTAAACAGATTGAGGGAATTTATGTTCTCTGTTCCTGCAAGGATTCAATTTACCTGTCGGCTTCCCTCCTCTGCCACTTCCTTAGCTGGTGGCCCGAGATTGCGCCAGAGCATGGAAGGCTCTACCCGTTACCCACGCGGCAGGGAAGTGTGTCGTGTTTGAGACTCACGGAGCCCAACTTGTTTGGATCTCAGGTTTCTAGTCCCTGTTGTCACCACCCTCCCCAAAATATTCCTCCTTTCTGCTCCTTTCTCCTTATTTATTTTCCCCCTCTTATCTTCCTACTGGTTTTTCTTCATCCTGCTTAAGTCCACCCCAAGAAAAATCACTCAGTTTAAATCATTTAAACTGCCCCCAATTTCTCCTCTTTGTTTTCTAAACTCTGCACAGCAAGCTCTCCCCACTTGGTTTCATCTCCCTTCCTTTTCCTTTTCTTTCCCTTCTCTCCTTCCTTCCTTCCTTCCTTCCCTCCCTCCATTTTCCTCCCTTTCTTCTGTCCTTCTTCCCTCCCTTCCTCCCAGTCTCTCATCCTTGAGTCCTTGCTCAATGTTTTCCTTCCTTCCTTCCTTCCTTCCTCCCTCCTTCCCTCCCTTCCTCCCTTCTTTCTTTCTCCTTCCTTCCTCTCTTTCTTTCTCCTTTCTTTCTTATTCTTTCTCCTCCCTCCCTCCCTCCATCTTATCCCCCATTCAAATCTCCCATTCTTGATTCCTTGCTCAATGTTTTATTTTCTTTCTTTCTTTCTTTTCTTTCTCCTTCCTTCCTTTCCCCCTTCCCTCCCTCCTCTTTTTTCCTTGCTTGCTTGCTTCCCATCTTCCTTCCTTCCTTTTTTTCCTTTCTTTCTTGTCCTCCTTGGAGATTCAATTTGAAGTTCCTCTTCCAGATTGGGTTTTGCAAGCACGGTGGAATCGCTTTGATTTTCTTTTGCTTCTTCTTCCCCCCTGGAGTCCTTTTCCATACCCAACTCCCTCCCCCTTCCTCTTTTAGACCTGTGGTGTGTGTGTTAAATTTGCAGTCGTGTCAGTAGATGAATTTCACAGCCCAGTCGAAAAATGTCAAGGGCCAGAGCAGAGCTGAAGAGAGATGCTTCCAACACCTAATTTAATCCAGCGTGCACAGAAAGATTTTTATATTGTTTTTTTTATCCTCGGCTCTTTGGCCCGTAATTCCCCCCTCCCTCCCCTGTCCATTCAGAAAACCACACTAGCCCAGGATTTGCACGATGATCAATATTATTGCTCTATATTTTTCTGGAAGTAAAAATTGCATTTCCAATAGCATCTTGCAAAACAATACAGCGCAGGGGTCTCGTTTTCAACGTGAGAGTCGAGGAAAAAAACACATTAAAAACCGCACATGCTTTCTCTGCATGTTCAGAGTGATATTAATCAATCCGAAGCCTTACTTAGGTTGAAGTGACTGGGATGAAACCAAGAATCCTTTTAAGTGAAATTTGGATTTGTGCAGAAATGGCTCAGTCTGTTTAACAGTTCTCATCTTACAACCAGAGTTGGAACCAGAATTTCAATCCCTATAAAAGTCAGTTGCTAAGCAAGTCACTCTTGATTTTATAGAGCCTCGGTGGTACAGTGCTTAGAATGCAGTACTACACAAGCTACTTCTGCTGATCACCGACTGCCAGCAGTTTGGCAGATCAAATCTCAGTAGGCTCAAGGTTGACTCAGCCTTCCATCCTTCTGTGGTGGGTAAAATGAGGACCATATGCTTACTCTCTGCAAACCGCTTGGCTGTAAAGCACTGTGAAGCGGTATATAAGTCTAAATGCTTATGCTAATGCTATTTATGTCACTTTTGCACTTAACACTGCATGGGTGGAGGCCCTGTTTCCTCCCAGGAGATTCCTAGAGAGGCCCCACGGAGGCTTCTCCCTGCCTTTCCCAGTTACAGTTTCTGAGGCTCAGGTTTGTAAATGGAAAATGGTTCTTGAGAAGAGGCAAAAAAATCTTGAACCCCCGGTTCTTATCAAGAAAAGTTCGTAATTAGAGGCGTTCTTAGGGAGAGGTACCACTGCACCTGATTAAGATCACTACTAAGATTTGGTGTATATTAGGTAAATATGATTTATTGTAATAAGAAAGAAGCACTATCAGAATTGTATTACGGGCACGTCAAACATAGTCCAATGTTTTAAATGTGTTGCTTTTCTTGTATGTGTTTTATTTATAAATAAACTTTATTTTTAATAATAATAATAATAATAAAGTAAATGCGAGGACCAGTCGTAAATTTGCTCCCACCCCCACCTCGAGTGCCGCTGTAACTTCAAATGGTCAGAAGTCGAGGACAATAATGGATTAGGAAAAAAATCACTGTCATGTTCTGCCATGTAATTTTAAATGCATCGGTTTCCTACATTCTCTGTTTCTCTCGCTTGTCATTCCAGGCTTCCAGAAGTCCGAATTTTGGACAACGGACCGTATGAATGTCACGTGGGGATTTATGATCGGGCAACTCGTGAGAAAGTCGTTCTGGCCTCAGGCAATATCTTCCTCAACGTGATGTGTAAGTCATGACCGTCTTCCCTTTTAATCGACAGCTGGGATGAGGTGGGGATTCAGTCCCTAACCCCACATAATCCCTGGGGTTTTTTCTGCCTCCCCAAAATATTCCTCCTTTTTACTTCTTTCTCCTTTCCCCCCCCCTCATTTCTTCCTACTGTTTTTTTCTTCATTCTGCTTTAGCTCACCCCAAAGGAAATCACCCAGTTTTAATCATTTGGGGGGGACGAGATGGCTGCAGTTGGAGCTCTTCGTTCACCTGCCCCACCTCACGTTCTCCTCTCTGGGGCTCCTGTTTTCTAAATTCTGTGCACAGCAAGCCCTCCACACTTTATTTTTATTCATGTATAAAGTTTAAAAACATAAAGGAAAAAAACAAACAAATGAAACATTGTACAATACAAACCAAGAACAAAACAAAACATACAAGCCCTCCACTCTTTCTTTCTTTCTTTCTTTCTCCCTCCCTCCCTTCCTCCCTTTTTTCTTCCTTCCTTCCTCTCTCCCTCCCTCCCTCCCTTCCCTCCCCTTCCCTTTTCTCTTTCTTTCCTCCCTACTTTCCTCCCTTTTTCCTTCCTTCCTTCTTCCCTCCCTCCCTTCCCTTCCCTCCCCTTTCCTCTTTCTTTCTTTCCTCCCTACTTCCCTCCCTTTATCCTTCTTTCCTTCCTTCATCCCTCCCTCCTTTCTCTTCCCTTCCTTCTTTCCTTCCTTCCTTCCTTCCTTCCTTCTTTCTTTCCTCCTTCCCTCCCTCCCAGTGATGCTCTTTGGAGTTTGGTGGTTTGGAGTGAGGCAGAAAGTGACTTGAGTGAGTCTGAGGGAACACCAGAGGGGGCTGATGAGACAATGGGGGGAGTGGTCCCAGTCAGAGAGTGAGGAAGACATGAGAGTGGAAAGTCATTGGATCGACCCTCACTATAGAAGATTGCTTCGAAGGCGAGAGGAGTTACAGAGTAAAAGGTACTCGCTTACAGCCTTAGCCTCTTTCAGGTGTGATGTCACTTCCAGGCAGCATAAAGGAAAAGGATTGTGGGAAATGGGGCGTGGAGAGTCAACGTTGTTCAATGGAAGAGACGTGAGGCTGGGTGGTGTGGTTGAACAAGGCTTAAAAATCATGATTTCTGCTTCAATAAGGGACCTTCTTTGTTGGATGCTGTGCTGGGGAAAGCTTTCGGTGAGCAAAAGCATATGTTTAAGTAAATGAATGGACTTTATCTAAATGTAGATAAGACCCAGGTTTCTGGTGCTTTTCCCAGACATAGATTACAGTTAGCTCTAAAAAGAAGAAAAACCCTTTTTCTGTGCTGTTTTAAACCCTGTGTTTCATGATGTATATTTGTGTTCAAATAAAGAGTTGGATTTTATCATAAAATAAGTGATTTCTACTTTGGGGCTCGATCCGAGGCCATTGCACAGAACAATCAGTGCTGATAATGTTACTTAGTTCGGTAATGCAACATCTGCAAAACCAAAACAAAAAACAAAAACCACCCAGATTTCTTTATGTAGATTTGTTTTTAATCAACATCTGCTGGCAAAATCCTGCTGATTCTTTCTTGATATCTCCCCAGATTGTTTTCTTTTATTGATTTATTGATTTATTGATTAGATTTCTATGCTGCCCTTCTCGAGACGACTCAGGGCAACAAACAACATTAAATATTACAATATACAGTGGTACCTCTACTTAATAACTTTTCTAGATAAGAACCGAGTGTTCAAGATTTTTTTGACTCTTCTCAAGAACCATTTTCTACTTAAGAACCCAAGCCCAGAAAAATTTCCCAGGAAATTTGAGAGCAGCACAAAGGCCCGGCCAGTTTCCTGCCATTCCTCCTGGGTTTCTCTCTCTGGCGCAGTGTATGGGAGGCAGCCTCGCGCCGGGTGTATGGGAAGCACGTGCTCCTCCTTGCAGTCTCAGAGTCTCTTTTTTTTTTAAGCCTTAAAGCTTTGGCTTTTTTTGATTCCCCTCACCTCGCCTTTTTCCTTTGGCAGCAACCGTCCTCCTCCTCTTCTTCCTCCTCCTCCTCCCACCAAAATTCCGAGCTTTTATTTCTTTCCTAATGGGTTTGCACACATTATCTGTTTTTACATTGATTCCTATGGGAAAAATTGCTTCTTCTTAAGAATGTTTCTACTTAAGAACCTGGTCACGGAACAAATTAAGTTCTTAAATACAGTAGAACACCGACTTACGAGACTAATTGGTTCCGGAACGAGGCTCGTAAGTCAGAACGCTCGTATGACGAAACATTGTTTCCCATAGGAAACAATGTAAAGTCAATTAATCCGTGCAACAACCAAAAAAACCGCTGCCGCTGAACGCGGAAGTTAGCGTTCAGAGACAGCTGCGAAGCGGCGCGCGTGTTTTAAAACGTGGCAGCCGGCCTGGGGGGCTCGGGGGCTTCCCGCCGAGCCCCCCAGGCCGGCTGTGACGTTTTAAAACACGTGCGCCGCTTTGCAGCTGTCTTCTGAAGCCGAACGCGGAAGTTAGCGTTCCGGCTTCAGGAGACAGCTGCAAAGCGGCGCGCGTGTTTTAAAACGTCACAGCCGGCCTGGGGGGCTTGCCAGCACCCCCCCAAGCCCCCCAGGCCGGCTGCAACCTTTTAAAACACGCGGGATACGAGCGCCAAGGAGCTGTCTCCTGAAGCCGAACGCGGAAGTTAGCTTTCGGCTTCAGGAGACAGCTCCTTGGCGCTCGTATCCCGAATGTGAGCTCGGGAGGCGAACAAAAATGTCGCTCCCCTCCCAGCTCTTATCTCGAGTAGCTCGTAAGTAGAGCTGCTCGTATGTCGAGGTTCCACTGTAGAGGTACCACTGTACAAGAAATCTAAATAAGTATAAAAAGTTATTAAAATGTACTTAAAAACCACATTTTGAAAAATCCCATATACACTCACACACATTCATCCAAACCAATCCTATCTAGTAATGGCCAGAGACAATTTCATCACTCATGGCCCCCATGCCCGCTGGTGGAGGTAGGTTTTTAAAGCTATGCGAAAGATCAGGAGGGAGGGGGAGGTACGTATCTCCGGAGGGAGTTCATTCCAGAGGGCCGGGGCCAGCACAGAGAAGGCTCTTCCCCACCGGTTGACATTGTCTGGGACCTGGAGAAGGCCAACTCTGTGGGACTTAACTGTCCGCTGGGATACATGAGTCAGAAGACGGTCCCAAAGATATGTTTTGCCTCCTACAATCTTCCCTGTGGTTTGTCAAGCATCTAACCATGGTTCCTGTAAATGCATCATAATATCTTTTCAACTGTAGCCAGTTATATCTTTTAAGAGCTTGTCTGGATTATTATGCCTGGAGGTGATCCAGAACTTTTTACTCTTTGACTTCCTCTCCCCATGAATTTTAGAACAGGGGTGGAAAAAAGGGGGAAGGAAATATTCCCCTTCCCAGTCTGTTGAAACAAACAAACCTGCATTTCTTAAACTGAATCACTCAATAACTCACCGCTGGCCTGCAGACTCCCTGTTACGAATGTTCACACTGCAGTAGCCTTTTTTTCTTCCTGATTTTTAAAAAATAATTTATACCCAGAGGGCAGCCGGCTGGCTCGCTGGCTGGCTGTTGGACGCGCACATATTGAGTTGTTTGTTGTATCATTGCTATGGCTTTTCATCATCGCACGTTTTTGGGGTTTTTTTCTCCAATGCTCATTTTGTGATTTCTGCTTTTAAAATAGATTTTCGCTCTCTTTTTTATGCTGCAAAGTGGGGTGTTTGACCAAAGCTAGGGCTTTGCGGCTCTTTGCAAATCAGGGGTAACATGTTCTAGGGTTGACCTGCTTTCCAAATAATAATTGAACCATATTTTTCAGAGTATAAGATGCACCTTTTTCCTCCCTAAAAGAGGCTGAGAATTTGGGTATGTCTTATACTCTGAATGTAGGTTTAACTAGCTGCTAACAATCTTCCCAGCTCTTACCTTGCAGGCTCTTTCATTGTTACTCTCTCCAAAGAATGTTTTCCAAGCCCTAAGTCTTTGCAGGGTTTTTTTTCCCATTGCCCTAGCTTGCTCCAAAGAAGTTTCTTTCCAGCCCTTACCAGGTGCTAAGGATGTTCCCAGCTCTTACTGGCTTGCAAGCTCTTTCATTGTTACTCTCTGCAAATAATGTTTTCCAAGCCTTAAATCTTTGCAGGGCTTTTTCCATTGCTCTACTTGCTCCAAATTTTTCTTTCCAGGGGCTAATGTTGTTCCCAGCTCTTACTGGCTTGCAAGCCCCTTTCATTGTTACTCTCTGCGAATAATGTTTTCCAAGCCCTAAATCTATGCAGGATTTTTTCCATTGCTTTACTTACTCCGAATGTTTCTTTCCAGAGGCTAATGATGTTCCCGGTTCTTACTAGCTTGCAAGCTCTTTCATTGTTACTTTCTGCAAATAAGGTTTTTTTTAAAGCCCTAACCATATGATAAAATAATATGCTGAAGCTGACCAGGCTAAGGATGCTAGCCAGATGAATATCTGCTAAGCAGATTTTTTCCCCTACTTTCCTCCCCCTTAACTTATACTCTGGTGCGTCTTATACTACAAAAATATGGAAATTTAAAATGAGCAGGTTGTCCTGTGGCAATGCCAGAGAAAACCTGACTATGGTCAATCTGGACTTTGGTGCTCCAGGGAGGTGGTTGGAATGTGGGGGGCTGTGGCTGACACACACACACAGACACACACACACACACAGACACACACACCATCCTTGTGTCTCTCAGCAAGAGTGTCGCAGTGGGGTGAGTTGTGCCAAGCATCAAAGCAGAGCAGCTGTTGGAGCTCTTGTTTACCAGCACCGTCGTGGCACCTGATGTTGACAGATGAGCTCAGGTGGGGACTGGGAGAGGTTTGTCATCAATGGCTGTTTCTGCATTGCGGAAACTTTGCGGGGGTTAGAGAACTTCTTGGAAACGGTGAGGCCCACTTCTCTTTGTTCTGGCTAATTGTCCGAATCAAGTTGCAACTTTCCCCAGGGACTGCCAAGCATCTGGTCTGCGATGGACTCTACCTGTCCAGTTGGCGAATCCAGAAAAAGAAACTCCTGGGATGTAGTTTTACCAAGAGTATAAAACTTTACCAAATAGACCACATTGGCATAGAACGGTGGTTCTCAACCTGGAGGTCGGGACCCCTTTGGGGGCCGAATGACTGTTTCACAGGGGTCGCCTAAGACCACGGGGAAAGACACATTTCCCATGGTGTTAGGAACTGAAGTGTCTATTCTGGAGTCTTGGAACATATTTTTACAATCCGAGCAATCAGGCGTTTGCAGTGGGGGTGTCCCTCTGATCTCCCTGCCAATCAGCTTCAAGCTCTCTTGGGAGAATTGGCGCTAGATTATGGTTGGGGGTCACCAGCACATGAGGAACTGTATTAAGGGGTCGCGGCATTAGAAAGGTTGAGAACCACTGGTGTAGAAGAAGCGAGACCAGCTCTGGGTGTTTTCCCCCATGCCAAGGCAAGCATAGTTTGTTTATTTGTTATGTGTTTGTTTATTTGTTTATTTATTTCGATTTAGATGCTGCCACATTCCCAAAGTACTCTGGACAGCTTATAACCCAATAAATATAAAGTACAATATAAAAAGCCATGATGGAGACCCTTTTTTCTGGTTTGCGTGCCAAAAGGGTGTGTGTGTGTGTGTGTGTGTGTGTGTGTGTGTGTGTGTGTGTGATTTTGCAAAAAAATATATATTTTGGCACGGTTGATAAAACGAGTCCCTGCAGTTGTTAAGTGAATAACGAAGCAAATCCACCTTCTCCTCTCTGGCTGTGCTTATCTGGCTGGGAAAGTCACAAAACCACTGACCTGACCCACACACACGCACACCCTTCATGATGGATGCTGGTTGGCTAAGTGTGTAAATTCAATCATGTGAGTGCAGGAATGTAACAACAGTCATAAGTGTGAGGACCAGAAATGTAAATCACAGTTTTTTCAGTGTTATGACATTTTGCTCGCTATATGGATGGTGGTAAGCCTTCAGAAGTTGTGGGAGCTTCCACACTGGAAGCTTTCAAGAAGAGAGTGGATTGCATGCATGCTATCACACATGTGCGTGTGCCCAAACCCATAATTCAATGCTTGGGGAGAGTGAAAGCAGCTTCTCTTGCCCCCTGGAGGCCCTCTGGAGGCTTGTAATGGCTTGTTTCCCAACTTCTGGTAGGCCCAGTAGGCTCGTGTTTCGCCCTCCCCAGGCTCCAAAGGCTTCCCTGGAGCTGGGGAAGAGTAAAAACACCCTCCCCCATCCTCCCAGAGACTCTCTGGAAGCCAAAAATGCCCTCCCAAAGCCTCTGTGCAAGACAAAAATCAGCTGGCTGGCACACACATGCACTCTGGAGCTGAGCTAGGGCAATGGCTCGCGTGCTAGCAGATATGGCTCTTCATGTCACCTGTGGCACCCATGCCATAGGTTCGCCATCACTGGTGTAGGGTGTCCTGATTGAGGGGGGGTTGGACTAGATGACCTACAAAGTCCCTCCCAGCTCTGTTTTTCTCTCAAGACACAACTGATGCAAGACCCAAGTTGGACATGTTAAAAATATATATACTGCTCAAAAAAAATAAAGGGAATGCTCAAATAACACATCCTAGATCTGAATGAATGAAATTTTCTCATGGAATACTTTGTTCTGTACAAAGTTGAATGCGCACAACAGCATTTGAAATGGATTGTCAATCAGTGTTGCTTCCTAAGAGGACAGTTAGATTTCACAGAAGTTTGATTTACTTGCAGTTATATTGTGTTGTTTTAAGTGTTCCCTTTATATTTTTTTTAGCAGTGTATATTTGTTGTGGTTGGCTCTGGCCCAGCTCCTGCCCCAGGGAATGTGGAGGTGGAGGCAGGGGAAACGTCAACATGTCCTAGGCCTGTTTTGTTGCCGGCAGAGTCAGGGAGTGCAGTTTCCTCGGACGAAGAAGAAAGTGGGGATGACTTGGAAGAGGGGGGCTTGGCACACAGCCCAGGAAGCCAATCACCATTATCTTCGGTCAATTTGGATGACGAAGTGTTAGACCCACGCAGGGGCAGACGTATGCTTTGAAGAGACTAATTGAGGAAATATTACAGGAGATAAGAGAGGCCACCTGTGTTTGGGTGGGGCTCCAGTAATTAGAGCTGCTGATATAAATAGCAGCGTGCTAGTTTGGACGTTGTGGAAGATTATCTGATCGTTGTTCTTCAGGATCGTGCCTCGCTGTGTCTGAACTTTGTTTGTGGATTTTTCACGCCTTTCACACCAAAGCACAGTAAACTGTGTGTGTGTTTCACTTCGTGGGAAGAAGGAGGGCTGTGACGTTTCTTCACAGCTACTAGCTAAGTACTTAAGGACTGATTAAGGGACTTGTACAGCCGACAAGGTTGTTTTGGGGAAGAGTGCTCTTTGCAATACAAAAAGGGTGCTTTGTTTCTTTTGAATTTTGTGATAAAGGACATTGTTTTGAATTTTTAAACGCGTGTGTGTCTCAAATTTGTACCCGTGAATTTTCAGGAGGCTTCTACCAGAAAGCCCGGCAGAACAATATTATGTAGGAAAACAGATGGTGGGTGAGAATTTCCCCTCTTGCTGCAGATAAACCAGCCTGATGGAATTCTATCTTTAAAAACCAAACCAGGGATGGGGGGGAAAAGGGGGAGGGACAGTTGTTCTCTTTAAAACTCTAACAAATTCCCTGCAGCTCTAACTTGTCACAGGCCACAGCCCTCTCTACCAGAGGCTGGTTTAAAAATAATAATTAAGCGCCGGGCCAAAAGGCCGTGAAATTCAAGGACAAGAATCCTGTGATAGTTCAGCGCTAGGCGCTAATGTTTACAGCGGGAAGAGTTTTACAAGACGGCTAATTGCTGCTGGGTTGAAAGGGACAGCGGATTTATCTTGTGTGAGTTTTCTTCTTTTGTGCAAAGCCGCCACCGGCTCTGCTTTCCGGGCTATTCAGATCCAACAGACCGTTTCGCTATCCCTTTTCCTGCGGAGGTATGATTTGTGCGTATGCATGAGAGGGAAAGAAGAATAGGCAGAAATCCTTCCTGTTCATAACTTTACATTTCCCAGCTGATATTTTAAAACCTGCCTTGTGTGAGTTGTTGCAGGGCAAAAATATAATATGTTCCCTTGAAAATGGGTGGGGATGCGGAGAGGAGAAAGTCTTGTGCAAAAGAAATGCAAGCCTCAGAGAAAAACGATTGCCGCAAAAAAAAAAAAGAGGAATACATCAGGAGAAATAATGTGTCACAAAAGTGAAGGAAGAAGACATTTAAAAAAAAAAGAAACAGGAGGAGGGAAATAGAGAGGGGGAGGGAGAGAGTGTGAGAGAAGGAAAAATAGATGTAATGATAGATAACAACTTAGATATGTAGAAATCTGCTGGGAACTTTCTCTTCTCTTTGATTCTTTACTGATGGGATAGTTATTAGTTATGGCCCATTTTGCCTGGCTGGGTTTTGTAGATGGCTGGGTATAGTGTGCCCAATTTGGTGCCAATTATCTTGTCCATTTTCCCCTCTCTTAGCTCCACTCTGTGTTGTCAGTGCTCCTCCTCCACTTCTGGTAATGTCAGATTCTGAGGAGGATGAGCCAGGCCAGGGGTAGGCAAAGTTGGCTCCCAGAATTCCTGAGCTAGCATGACTGAGTCAGGAATTCTGGGAGTTGAAGTCCACATGTCATAGAAGAGCCGATTTTGCCTACCTCTGAGCCAGGCCCATCTGGGTACCCTGGGCCAGTGGGGTTGCCAGCTGATGCAGAGAGTGAGAGTGATGGAGAAATAGACCTGGATGAACCCGAGGAACCACCAGAAGTGGTATATATGTCAATAGGGGATTGATACCAGTCAGTGGATGAGCCACCCTTTGATGCTCGATTCAGGAGACTACAAAGCAGACAACAACACTTGTATGGAGAAAGGAATTAGTTTGTAGTTTTAACTCTAGGAGGTTTGCTGACCACTCCCAGCAGGTATAAAAGGGAAGGATTATGGGCAATTCTGGGTAGAGTTTCAACGTTGATTTCACAGACGCTGTGTTGATTTGGGGTTTTGCTCTGCAAAAATCATGTCCTAGAACAGTGATGGCGAACCTATGGCACCGGTGCCAAAGGTGGCACGCGGAGCCATGTCTGCTGGCACACAAGGCGTTGCCCTAGCTCAGCTCCAACGTGCATGTGTGGGCTGGCCAGCTTATTTTGGCTTGCACAGAGGCTCTGGGAGGGCGTTTTTGGCTTCCAAAGAGCCTCCAGGGGGATGGGGAAGGGTGTTTCTACCCTCCCCCAGCTCCAGGAAAGCCTTTGGAGCCTGGGGAGAGCAAAACTCAAGCCTACTGGGCTCACCAGAAGTTGGGAAACAGGTAATTTCCAGCCTCCAGAGGCCTGCGTGGGGTGGGTGTGTGGAAGGTGTTTTTGCCCTCCTTAGGCATTGAATTATGGGTGTGGGCACTTGCGCATGTGCGATAGCACACGCCCATGCTCTTTTGGCACCTGAGGGAAAAGAGGTTCACCATCACTGTCCTAGAAGCTGCCTGCCAGCCAGAACATGGTGAGCTGAATTGTATACCCTGTTTTATCTTGCTGGAATGCAATTAGCCCCGACGCTCGCCTCTTTCCTGGAAGCCTATCTGATCACTTCACAGCACTGAAATTTGTTCCATGAACTTTTAAAGACCCGCATCCTGCCTGTAAATATTGCTTTTTTCATATAAAGGGTGTACAGTAATTCAAAACTTAAATCGTGCAGTTTAGCACTTTCTTTCAATCTGAAAAACCCGAGATAGAACACTCTGCCCTTTTCGCTCGAGCCCAACATGGGGCAGACCCAAACAACAAAACTTTGGGGTGTTTCTTAGAAAAAAGAGCAGGAAAGGGCCAAGATCTTCATGGATGACACATCAAAGTGTCTATTTCTCTTTGTAGATTCTCAGTCATCATGGTTGTCCCAAAGACGTTTTGCTCCTCATCCAAGGAGCTTCTTCAGTTTTGACCGAGTTGTGGAGAATGGAAGGATTTATGTTCCTTGCAATCATCCCATTGTTAGCACTCATTCTGAGAGTCGTCGAGGTCACTTGGAGGTATATCTGTGCCCTCAGGGTCACCCGAGTAGTGCAAATGGGTGGGAAGCCTTCTTGGTAAAAAATAATGTGTTGTAAACAGATGATGTCATATCCAGAGGTAGGTTCCTTCTGGTTTGCACTGGTTCATGTGAACCAGTAACCAAACAACGGTTATGTCATGGAGCCAGTTGTATTGGTGCTGGTCTTTTATTGGGGGGGGGTGTTTAAAAAAATGGTTGATTTTTTTTCCCCCTTCTGCTCATGTGCAGGAGCTTAAAGCTCTGTTGGGAGAATAGAATTTATTTATTTATTTTATTTATTTATTAGATTTGTATGCCGCCCCTCTCCGAAGACTCGGAGCGGCTCACAACAAGAATACAAATTACAAATCCAATGACTAAAACAGTTAAAACCCTTGATTAAGAAACACCCATACAATCCAAACAAAAGCATACATACAAAACCATACATGCCTGGGAGCAAGGGTGGGTTTTTAGGAGTTTGCAAAAGGCAAGGAGGGTGGGGCAGTCCTAATCTCTGGGGGCAGTTAATTCCAGAGGGTCGGGGCTGCCACAGAGAAGTCTCTTCCCCTGGGTCCCACTAGACGGTATTGTTTTGTCGACGGAACCCGGAGAAGGCCAACTCTGTGGACCTAATTGGTCACTGGAATTCGTGCAGCAGAACACGGTCCCAAAGGTATTCTGGTCCGATGCCATGAAGGGCTTTATAGGTCATAACCAACACTTTGAATTGTGACTGGAAACTGATCGGCAACCAATGCCGAGTGTTGGTGTGACATGGGCATACCTAGGGAAGCCCATGATTGCTCTCCCAACTGCATTCTGCACAATCTGAAGTTTCCGAACACTCTTCAAAGGTAGCCCCATGTAGAGAGCATTACAGTAGTTGAACCTCGAGGTGATGAGGGCATGAGTGACTGTGAGCAGTGACTATGAGCAAGGAATGGAATGGAATGGAATAGAATAGAATAGAGTAGAATTCTTTATTGGCCAAGTGTGATTGAACACACAAGAGATTTCTCTTGGTGCATATGCTCTGGGTTGGTGCTAGAATTGGCGCTAGACTTATGGTTGGGGGTCACCACAGCATGAGGAACTGTATTAAGGGGTCGCGGCATTAGAAAGGTTGAGAACCACTACGTTAGCAAGCCTAGAACATAGTGGTCTCCTGCTTTGAATTCAGTATGTTCAACCACTTTCTCAATCTAGCTCCAACATCTGGGGTAACAAGGACAAATAGCAAATGAAGAAGCAGTTTGTACTTCAATGCTTTCCCCTACTTTTAGTTGTGCACAGTTCTCGGAGATGGGTGGATAAATCCCTGGAATTTTCTTGAAGGCTTTTCCGAAGGGGTTGGCCATTGCGTCCTTCCTAGGGCTGGGAGAGAGTGACTGGCCCAAGGCCACCCAGCGGGTTTCATGCCCAAGGCAGGACTAAACACCATCTCTTGGTCCCTTACTCTGGTGGCTTAATCAAATTGGCTATCATAAAAGAGAAGAAGACCTTTAAAGATGTCCCTCCAATCAGAGTAATAATTCTTCCGTTAGCATTTAGGTCTGGGGTTCTGAAGGACCTCTCCGAGTTCTTTCTCTCATCGGTCCCTCATTTTGATTTGACATGTCCCCTTTTCCCCCAGATGGATCCTGTCAGCCACTGCAGCAAGAAAAGAATAATTTCGTTTCCTAACAGGAAACCAAAAGATGTAATTAACTGAGAGGGGGTTCCTAGGAGACCCCCCCCCCTTTCCATCTTAAAACATAAATAAAACAAGCCCTTTTGACAATGGCAACCAAGTCCCAGAGGTTGAGATCCGAATTGTGTCCTTCCTACATTCCTTCTCTTAATTCAGCTGGGGAAGAAAATACAGAAAATGTCATGGACATTTTCACATATATTGCCACAAACATTTCCTGGTTTTGTCCCAAATTAGAAAATAAAGGAGGGAGGGAAACATGTTTGTGTATCTAAACTCTGTGTAGGAAGGGAAGAAGGTTGAGCATGGGTGTGAGGTTTAAATATATTTGTATATCTAAACTTTGTGTATGAAAAGGGGAGAAGATTGAGGATGGGTGTGAGGTTTACCTCCCAATTTTGTACAGATTGGGGGCACCACGATTGATCGATTAGGCATCTTCTGATCTATACGGTGATCTTGGTGACCATGTAGGTAGATCTTCTCCAGAATGATCTACCCCCAAGCAGACCTGTCAACCATCCCATTGGCGTGTGCAATAGAAGAAATTCCTAGGACATTTTCCATTTTACCAAGGATATAACTTGACAGACAGACAGACAGACAGACAGACAGACAGACAGACAGACAGACAGACAGATGAGAGAGAGAGAATTCTTTATTGGCCAAGGGGTTGAACACATAAGGAATTTGTCTTTGGTGCAGATGCTCTCAGTGTACATAAAAGAAAAAGATACATTTGTCAAGAATCATCAGGTACAATTCTTAATGATTGTCATAGGGGTCAAATAAGCAATGAAGAAACAATCAAATTAATAAAACTCTTAAGGATACAAGGCACAAGTTACAGCCATACAGTCATTTGTGGGAGGAGATGGGTGATAGGAATGATGACAAAAAACTAGTAGTAATAGTAGTACAGACTTAGTAAATAGTTTGACAGTGTTGAGGGAATTATTTGTTTAGCAGAGTAATGGCATTTGGGGGAAAAACTGTTCTTGTGTCTAGTTGTCTTGATGTGCAGTGCTCTACAGCAACATTTTGAGAGCAGGAGTTAAAACAGTTTATGTCCAGGATGCGAGAGGTCAGTAAATATTTTCATCGCCCTCTTTTTGACTCGTGCAGTATCCAGGTCCTCAATGGAAGGCAGGTTGGCAGCAATTTTTTTTTCTGCAGTTCTGATTCTCCTCTGAAGTCTGTGTCGGTCTTGTTGGGTTGCAGAACTGAACCAGACAGTTATAGAGGTGCAGATGACAGACTCAATGATTCCTCTGTAGAACTGTATCAGCAGCTCCTTGGGCAGTTTGAGCTTCCTGAGTTGGCACAGAAAGAACATTCTTTGTTGTGCTTTTTTGTTCATGTTTTTTATGTTTGGTGACCATTTTGGGTCTTGAAATATGGTAGAACCTAGAAATTTTGATAGATCCACATAGGTGCAAAAGTAGCAAAGCTAGTTATAATGCCTTGATAAGGCCACATTTACCAGAGAGGTCCGGGGTGGATACCCAACAGCCTGTTCATTTGAGCCTCCAGTGAATTGATTGGTTATAGGGTACCCCTGATCCGTGGACCTGCATTGTTCTCTAGCATACCGGGTTGCACAAACAAGCGAAGCCCCATCTGTGGGATGCAGGCAGTACATGAAGCCACATCTCCCTCCAGTCTGTGGAAAACCTCTCTCCACGGAACCCATCCCTGTCTCTCAAAAGGTTTGGGGGGGGGGGAGGCACTGCTATAGGCCCATTCAGTACAACCCATTCAACACCAATGTCTGAGAGTGCCCAGGTTGGAGAGAAAATTGGCAACTCATTAAGATGTTGAGCTTAATTGTTTGTTGAGCTTAAGAGTTTGCTGCAGCACACACAACCAGACAATTCAGCAGGATTCAATAGCTTCTCTTTATATACACTGCTAAAAAAAATAAAGGGAACACTTAAACAACAACACTCCAAGTAAATCAAAGTTCTGTGAAATCAAACTGTCCACTTAGGAAGCAACACTGATTGACAATCAATTTCACATGCTGTTGTGCCCATTCAACTTTGTACAGAACCAAGGATTCAATGAGAATATTTCATTCATTCAGATCTAGGATGTGTTATTTGAGTGTTTCCTTTATTTTTTTTGAACAGTATATAATATTACATATGAAGTAAATTTACAATACCAAAAGCAGGTTTCCCAACCTGGTAGCAAATACAAGCAAAACCCAAGCAGTTGAGAGGCGTTTCAGTTTTTGAGCTCAGCACAGCTTGCAACTTCAGTACAGAAGTTAAGCTAAGCCATGCCCAGGCTGTCTCCAGCAAATACTGTTTCAGTTTCCAAACAACCCTCAATGGCTGACTTAGCTGCTGTGCCTATTAATTGGCTGTCCTTGTTACCACATCTCTGCCAAGTCACAAACTCACATACACTGACAACTGTGCCATCTATATTGGTACTTCGCGGGATCTACCACATTGAGAAGGTAGAATGCTTCATCTTGGACCTTCAATGGGTCAGGAAAATGCACGCTGTCATCTTTTCACCTCCGGAATAGACAACAAAATATTTTTTGGGGGGGAGAGAAAGCTAAAGCTCACCCAGGTTGACCTTTGGGTATCAGTTTGAATGTTCCAGGAATAAAGCTGAGCTGGAGAAACTCAAGAATAATAACCTGAGGTTGGTGCCGTCTTGAAAGGCTTTCAAGAAGGTTTGTGGAGATCTCTTTCTTCTGGATATTCGTTTTCCTAGCAGAATTCTTGGCTCATTATGAAGAGCCTTAAAATTTTAAAGCTGGAGAGATTGAATAAGAGGTAGGCCTGGAGGCTGTTCCTGTTTTAATAGGAATCCTTGGGCTAAGTTTTCTCTCTTCGCCAGCCTGGCCAGAGACTTAATGGAGATTCCAGAACTGAACAGATGACCGGAAAAATGAACAAATAAGTATGGAAAAGGAAGCTGTAAGGGGGAAGGGGGAGAAAATGGAGCTGCTAAATCTAACCTGCAGGGGGGAAATCGCAAGGAGGAGAGAAATCCAAACAACAGGTTTACTAAGGCCTTAGTAAGACCACACCTGGAACACAGCATCCAATTTTGGTCTCCCCATCACAAAAACGATGGTGAGACTTTGGAAAAAGTGCAGAGAAGAGCAACTAAATCAACTGCAACTGAATCAGTTGAAAAGTTTAGGGAATGAAGACTACAAGGAGATAGAGTAACACAGGTTTATTATGCAGGCAAGTTCCGAGTATTCATATGACAAAGTTAGAACCCAGGTCTGTGCCCGGGGTTAGATTCTTATACCTTACAGTACACCTGGATGGCCAAGGGGCATCATCTTATCTGCCAGTAACAACGTTTAACTATCATGTCCTTATAGAGAAAAAGAAGAAGTTAACAGATACAAATCACGTAAAAAGAAAAATGTAGCTTCAATCATGCAGCTTGCTTTTGTTTTATTATTAATCAGATTTATATGCCACTCCTCTCTGAAGACTCAGGGCGGCTTGCAACATATAAAGAACAATGTACATCGAAATTCAATTAATTAAGGTTAAAAATCTAAAAACTTGAAACCAATTAAAATACAGTGGTACCTCTACTTAAGAACTTAATTCATTCTGTGACCAGGTTCTTAAGTAGAAAGGTTTGTAAGTAGAAGCAATTTTTCCCGTAGGAATCAATGTAAAAGCAAATAATGCTTGCAAACCCATTTGGAAAGAAATACAAGCTCAGAATTTAGGTGGGAGGAGGAGGAGGAAGAAGAGGAGGAGGACAGTCACTGCCGAAGGAAGAAGGTGAGGTGAAGGGAATCAAAAAAATCCAAAACTTTAAGGCTTAAAAAAAAAAGAGGGACTCTGAGGCAGCGAGGAAGAGTACGTACCCGGCGCAAGGCTGCCTCCCATACACTGCGCCAGAGAGAGAAACCCAGGGGGAAGGCAGGAAACTGGCTGGGCCTTCATGCCGCTCTCAAATTTCCTGGGAAATTTTTCTGGGCTCGGGCTCTTAAGTAGAAAATGGTTCTTAAGAAGAGGCAAAAAAATCTTGAACACCCGGTTCTTATCTAGAAAAGTTCTTACGGTAAGTAGAGGCATTCTTAAGTAGAGGCATCACTGTACACTCCTATCCATTCAGTCAACAAACTCACCATGCTCCCCATTCATCGGGCAGGGGGTGGTGTCTAGTGACCCCAAGATGAGTCTTCAGACTCCTACGAAAGGTGAGGAGGGTGGGCGCAGTACAAATCTCTGGGGGGAGCTGATTCAGGGAGGGCCGGCCCCCCACAGGGAAGGTTCTTCCCTTAGGTCCCATCAAGTGACATTGTCTAGTTGACGGGACCTGTAGAAAGCCAACTCTGTGGGACCTGACCAGTCGCTGGGATTCATGCGGCAAAAGGCGGTCTCGCAAGTAATCTGGTCCCATGCCATGTAGGGCTTTATAGGTCATAGCTGACACTTTGAATTGAGTCTGGAAACCAATTGGCAGCCAGTGTTGGAGAAACATGGGCATGTCTGGGCAGGCCCATGACCGCAGCTGCATTCTGCACAATTTGTAGTTTCTGAACACTCTTCAAGGGTAGCTTCATGCAGAGAGCCTTCTTGTTATAACCATCTGGTACTTTCTGTCTTGTGACACTGTCCTTTGCGTGTTCTGCAGGTTAGTGAGGTGTAAAAAGGGGAACTTAGTATCAAAGTTTAGCATTGTAGAAACAATGATGAATATAATGGATATGAAATAAGGTTTAATGTACATCTACCTTATTATGATAAAGGCCTGGAGACTCAAATTTCTGGAGAATGGTTGTAGGAATTAGGTATGGCCAGTCTAGAGGAAAGAAGGACCATGGGGGACATGATAGCAGTCTTCAGGTATTTGAGGGGCTGCCACAAAGAAGAGAAGAGTTCAAATTATTTACCAAAATACTAGAAAGGCAGAAAAAAGAAACAACAGATGGGAACTAACCAAGGAGAGAAGCAACCAGGAATTTAGGAGAAATGTCTAAAAATGAGGACAATGAATGAGTGGAACAGAAGTTGCTTTCAGAAGTTGTGTGTGTTTCATCACTGGAGGTTTTTAAAGAGACTGGGTGTTTGGCCAAATGATCGAGGGCAGTGATGGCGAACCTATTGCACAGGTGCCACAGGTGGCATGCAGAGCCATATCTGCTGGCACCTGAGCGGTTACCCTAGCTCAGTTCCAATGTGCGTATATTTGCTGGCCAGTTGATTTTTGGCTTGCGCAGAGGGCCTGGGAGGACGTTTTTGGCTTCCAGAAAGCCTCTGGGAGGATGGGGAAGGGCGTTTTTACCTTCCCCCAGCTGCAGGGAAGTCTTTGGAGCCTAGGAAGGGTGAAACACGAAGCCCTTCTACTGGGCCCACCAGAGGTTGGGAAAGAGTCCATTTTAGGCCTCCGGAGGGCCTCCGGGTGGCAGGAAAAGCTGTTTTCGCCCTCCCCAGGCATTGAATTAGGGGTGTGGGTACTCACGCATGTGTGATAGCACGCGTGCATGCTCTTTTAGCACCCGAGGGGAAAAAGGTTCACCATCACTGCTCTAGGATCTCCTGCTTGAGCAGGGGGTTGGACTACAAGAGCTTGGAAGGACCTTCCAGCTCTATTCTGATTGATTGAACAGGTAGCATGGTGGAATTGGACCTCTTAGACGACAGACAAAATGGGTCAAAAAGAGACAAGGTTCAACCGTAAGGTCTCACTAGCTGATGCCCGTCTAACTCAATCCAGACCAACGTGGTACCAACTAGGCCAGGGATCAGCAACCCACAGGTCTGGAGCCACATGTGGCTCTTTCATCCCTCTGCTGGGGCTCCCTGTTGCTCAAACTAGGCATCACAACTGCCAATATGCGACATCCACCAACGTGCTATTTATTAAGCTTTTCAGCCCCCAGGAGGCCAACATGGATAAATCTAAAAAAAGAAAAGTTTCAGAAGAAAACATAATCTTTAATTCATTTATATGTGCTAGTTTTGTGGCCGCTCAGGAAATAGTCAGGCACAGGTAAGGTTTTGTGGCTCCCGGTGTTTTCTTTTCTGTGGAAAACAGCTCTAAATGGCTCTCTGAGTGTTTAAGGTTGCCAACTCCTGAACTAGATGTTGATCAGGAGACACCAAGTCAGGGAGAGATTATTTGCTATGATGACTGGTTCAAACTAGGTTAGGCTTAAATTTGATAACATTAAGCACATCCTTCTTCCTCTTTCTTTTTCCTTCCTTCCTTCCTTCCTTTCCTCCCTCCCTCTCCTTCCTCCCTCCCTCTTCTTCCTCCCTTCCTTCCATCCATCATCCATTCCATCCACCCACCTATCATAACCCTTCCTTTCCTTTCCTCCCTCTCTCATTCATTCTCCTTCCTTCCTTCTTCTTTTTTTTCTTCCCTCCCCCTCTCCTTCCCTCCCTCTCCTCCCTCTTTCTCCATCCATAATATCCTTTCCTTCCACCCACCCACTCATCCATCCTATTCCTTCCTTCAATTCCTCTCTCCCTCCCTCCCTCCTTCATTCATTCTCCTTCTTTCCTTCCCTTCTTTCTTCTTTATTTGTTTCCTTCCTTCTTTCCCTCCTTCTTTCCCTCCTTCCTTTCTCCCTTGCTCGCTCACTCTAATCCTGGCTGAGGTCAAGGGGGAATTGGTGCATCCGATCTATCAGATCCTCCATCTTCTCCTCCTGCCTCTTTTTTTTTCTTCCTTCCTTCCTTCCTTTTTTCCTTCCTTCCCTTTCCTTTTCTCTATAATTCTTCTTCCTCCTCCATCTCCTTCCCTCTTTGCTTCCTTCTTTGCTTGCTTCCTTCCTCCCTCCCTTCCTCCCTCCCTTCCTTCCTTCCTTCCTTCCGTCCTTCCTTCCTATTTCAAAGCCACCAAGGATGCCTGATGTTTACTTATTAAAACTGTGGGAGGTGAGCGTGGCCACTGAGAAGACCATCGCAACCAACCCTGGGCCTAATGTTCCCGAATGAGTTTTAAGTGATTTTTATGCCAGCTCGTAACATTTATACCTAAGCACACTTGGACATCAAAGGCAATCAAATTACATGCTCAGGGAATAAAGCTACCCCCCCTCCTCCCCCTTGGGAACTTTCCAGGGCTCCTACTTTTCTGTGTGCAATGTTACACCGCAGCCTCCTGTGTCTGCTGGGGGTTCAGTTCCCTCTTTCTGTGCAATGTTGGGAATTTTCTCTGTCGTGCTGCGGAGACAGAGACCTGCTTGCATTTTAATTAAGCTGCCCTGCTTGATTCCTTGAACCAACCGCAAGTTCTTGGTTTCCAGGGAAGAAGGCTGGTGACATACGACCCGTTTGTAGGTCAGTTATCAAACTTGGTCATCGGAGTAGGGAGGAGGAAAGCAGATTAGATGGTGCTTTCAGAATCCCTACATCAGAAACAACAGAACGACAGAGATGGAAGGGACCTTGGAGGTCCTCTAGTCCAGCCCCCTGCTCAAACAGGAATAGAACAGAACAGAATTCTTTATTGACCAAGTGTGATTGGACACACAAGGAATTTATTTGTTTGTTTGTTTGTTTGTTTGTTTATTATTTATTTATTGGACTTGTATGCGGCAGAAGGCGGTCT